>NW_027495386.1:0-256663 GCF_021521415.1 Bidens hawaiensis | reverse complement strand
TCGGAGTCTTTTGGGGTTTGAACCATTATTATTATTATTACTATTTATTATTATTGTTGTTATTAATTAACGAAGGCTTGCGGTTGGATGAGTTAGAGTTCATTTATTCATTAATCTTAAATCGGAAAATACGTTTAATAAATAAATAAAAATAATGTGTTTATAGTTGCAAGTTCATATATATAAAAGCGAGTATTAAAAATAACAAGTTAAAGTGGTAACTTATTTTTGAGGTGGTTATGGTTTCTGGTTTGCTAAAATACAGTTCATTTGCATATATTAATATATATATATATATATATATATATATATATATATATATATATATATATATATATATAGTATTTAGAAAGAAAAGAAAAATAGCAAAAAAAAACCGGTATTGGTTTATCATCATCATCAAACCAATGATTAACAAAACAATTCTATAATTCATTTAAAAAGAAGTGTATGGTTGTTTTCCTTTAGTTAAAAAAAATAGCATGTTCTCTTGTTTTCCTTAAACAATACATAAGGTTAAATTTTAAGATTGCTACTTACGAAAAGGAAAACAAAATTCGATTATACTATTAATCATTTAAAACAGATTTTACTTTGTGTAGTCATATAACAATATTAAAAATAAATACGTTTAATAGTTAAACTTTAACTAAAACGTTTCATGACCCAACAAACCTTGTTGCTAAAACTCAATTTATTATGCATATAAAAGAAATATTAAACTGAAAAGCAAAATACATAAATAGACAGAAAATTAATTAAATTATCATTATCATATATATTAAATTGTAACTTCTTAACGCATCATCACATGTACTTTAAGCTTAAGTGGTTGTAAGGGCTTTATGTTTAAGATGTTGTACTCTGTTTTTCAACTTCCATCTGTCCATTATGCTTTCCACGTGGAGACCTTGCTTCATAACATATTCAACACATTGTTTTGAATATTGTTTGGTTTAATTTCTTTACAAAGCACAACCAGATGAAACGTTACCTTTAAACAAACTGCTTCCACCATGCCCCCGCCGGTCAGTTTCTACCGTCACCGTCTTTCGATCTTCGCATTGTCGGATTCCATTTTGAAACCCTTGGCGACGGTGATTAGTGTTGTCGCCTGCGATTCCTTTGTTCTGTGACATTCTGTTATTTGTCTAATTTGAATTGCACACCATTGAAGCTATGAGTGTTTGACATGCACTGGTGTTATCTGGGCTCCATCAATTGGTAGGTGATGAAAACTCTAATTTGAAATGGCTTCTTCTTGACTCTCTTCAACGAAACTGTGAAAACTAATTCTCATTTGTGATCAGTTGTCTGATGAACCCAATATAACCCAAATTAACATCTTAGCCTCTTCAAAGATATAAGACGGTTTCTTATCAAATTAACATCCTGATTTGTTATCGGATAAAACCCCCATGTTTTAGGGTTACGACACTGTCTGTTGTTGCCCGCGGACATTTATGTTCGTCTATGGCGTTAATGGACCTTCTAAACATAGATTGGGGGGTAATCTGAATTGATAAATTGGTGTATGGCTATGATGATGATTCGGTTTTTGGCGTAGCAAATTTTGTTGCAGCCATTATATGGTTACGAGCCATTTATGATCGCCACACATTATCCTTTAATGCTTCAAACGATTCATATAATGCATAATTTCACTCTGTATATTATTGATACTAAGAATGCCCAGTTGACTTTTTATAGTCAAATGACACAAGTGCTGAAAGTTTGCAAAGAGGTTTGTATGATTACTATACAATCTCTTTTTAGAAAAAGAAGTACATCAATTCACAAACTGATCAAAATTTGAAGCTGTGAGCTTCAAAGAGGTTAACAGCTAGTAGATTCAAATTTAAAATTATTGGTGAGATTTTGAATCTCAAAACGTTTTCAAAGTAAGATTAAAAATAAATAAAATTCTTAATTTTTCATAAAATATAATGGAATCATTGCATTTCAAAGAACGGTTATGCTATCAAGGTGCATGTAACAGTAAACTTTTGAGTTTAGATGATATTTTGTGAACTTTAGAGTTTATTTGTACTTCTTATTTGGTTTTATTGTTCACATTGTGGGTTTTGATGTTTATTTGATGAATTTATTTGTAGATTTATATGATGATGCAAAGGCAAAAGGTGAAGGGGGAATCAAGCATTGGTAAAGAAGTTGGGTGAATGAAGAACTATGAGATTGCAAAACATAGAGGTCTGATTCCCTAATATAGTTTAGTTGACAATCATATAAACATAACAATGTATTTTTGCATGATTAATTTCAAAATATGGTGCAGAGCTCAATTACAAAATGCTTCTAGCAACAAACAAACAAGGTGAAGAGGAGAGTTTGCTTTGGAAATTAGGGGCGGAACGTCTTAGAGCTCCAGTATGATGGTGGTGGTGCTACAAGATATCGTGTTGATGGAAGGCAATTTGGTTGACACAGGTTTCTATTAAAACAAGAATATGTTTTGTCATCTTAATGTGGTTATTCTTTGTACAAAGCTATTTAAATTTTGTATTTTTTTTGTTTTACCTTAAGGTGATTGATTATAAAAAGCAATGATTAGCAGCTAATGACTTTTCAACATTGGCGGGGAGGCTCATGCGTGTACCACAGGGTTGAAGTCCTTGACAACATCCACAACAACTGTGAGCATTTAATTGTACACATTATATGTATTGAGTTAATAGTTAAAAGCTTACAAAATATGATCTTTTTTGTTTAGTTAGGATAAAATTGTTAATTTTTGAATTGCAGGGTGGGATTCAAGAATCAACATGGTGTCATTTGGTTTTGATGGGTTTGCATTTATAGTTTTCGAATGCGTGGAAAGACCTCAGCAGTAACTATGGTGAAAATGGATTGTAATCTTCCTTCTTTTTTATTCTCGACACTATGATAATAATGGATCGTAATTTTTTTTTATTTCATCTCTTTTATTTTATGTTAATATGTGAGGAAGCAATTCTAGACTGATCAAGTCTACATCCGGTCTTCTTATTTACAATTATTTACTTTACCCTCGACAACTATAGTTTAAAATCAATAGAATAACCCTTTACATTATTATATTTAAGAGAGTTATAAAGGTAACACTAAAATTCTAAGACTGAAATAAGTAAATACTTTGCATTACTACCTTTTTAAATGATTTACATGCCTCCCCTTTTTTATAATTCATATTGTTATTTAGTCCCTAGTCCGGATTTTGCTCAATTGTTACCATAAACAGAGAAAAAGTTGTTTTGCGGCATAGTATCATTTCATCCTAAATATGTGCAAGAGTCGTATGTAAGGCCCCGAACCCCGGGAACCCCACAGTTGGTATTCATTCAAAACACTCGTAAAAATATTTAAACTTAAAAACAATTCATTTCATTAAAATAACCATCTCAGAGTATGTTTCAGCGGAAAACATAAATAATTAAGTTCCCAAAATTCCGGGAATATTGCCAAAACCAATTCAATTATATTTATAAATCTTTTTAAATCAAAATGTTCAAAAATAAAAATATTCCATCCACGTATGCCTTTCACCGTCCAAGTAGCTTCGTGCACGTCCAAGCGATAAGACATCCTCTTCCTAACCTGAAACTCACACTAACATGCACACAAAATCAGCTTGAGCTGAGTGAGTTCAAGTTTTGAATAAATAACATCAGTAAATAATAATCATGATGGTCATTCCAAAAGTTTTAAACTGTAAACGGGATACATCAGTTAAACCATCATCATTGATAAATAATCATTCTCATACATATATATATACATACAAGTAATAACATCAGGGTCGAGAAAACGTACAACCCAAACACGTAACATCAGGGTCGAGCAAACGTACAACCCAAACACGTAACATCAGGGTCGAGCAAACGGTACAACCCAAACACGTAACATCTCATCAACGCATGCAAACACAAAGTAGGCATACGTAACATCAGAAGTCGAAACGACTACAACATCGCCAAATATAGGCCATACAATAATTTATATATATATATATATATATACATACTATAACATCCCAAGGCCAACTATATACTAGCAAGCCTATATAAAATAGTTTAAACGTTTCATCAGGAAAAATCGTTTAAGTGTGCATGCTAGCCCAAAACTTAAAAGAGTAAAAAGGGGCATCATGAACTCACCTGAAACAAGACACGGATTCACCACGAGCTAGAGAATCCCTAAGTAATCCCAAAACTCAAACACCTGCCGGTTTACATTCAGTCAATACTAATGACATCAAGATGACTCGTTTATCCTACGAGACGTTCTAACACGGTTCGAGTTACCTAAACCCTCGACCTTATCAAACTAAATCACAACAGCCCCCGAGGTCTCACATTCACCAAAACGACCCTTAGGTACTCCCGGGAATAAAGAATTCCCAAATTACCCCGGGAAGCACTAGGTGATACCAATACGCGCGTTTAAGAGTCGTTTAGGGCCGTTAACATCCAACTCAGCCCCGTGTGGACCCATTATGAGAAAATCACAGCTAACAAGTCCACACGACGTTACACGAGTCAAATGGGTCAGTAACTCGCAAGTACAACGCACCAACTACTCAATAACCGCAATTGCGCGTTGTACCGACCCGTTGGAGTAACCGACAACCAATTCAGCCCCATAACTTATAAAAATGATTTTGCAATAGCCCGTACATCAAATCAAGTGTTCCCGAGCTGAATTGGTCGTTAATCACTTCAAAACTCGCGTTAAACGCATCAAACTACAATTCTAGTCAACCGAACACTAACAATCTAACTACAACTAATTGACCAATCTAACGAACACCAATGAACATGATTTTAGGTATGATATACAAGACAAACCTAGGAAGATTGTGGTGCAAAACTCACTTCAACAGCCTCGACGAGAACACGATTGAGCATCCACCAGTTAAGCCTAAGACGAACCTATCGATCAATAACAAGTAGAACGTGCAGATTTTAGCAAGCGAAGATGCATTTAATTACATAGGATAACCTTTGAATTAAATTATTAAATTTTTACCAGACTTTAATAAATGCCTTAGGTTTATAAAAAAAGTTTTATTATATTTTTCTAGTTGACACAAAAATGATAAAAATTCCTCAAACACAGCAAGATACGTGCAGCTATTTCAGTGCGCAACAAAATGGTTTTATTTTTATAAAATTCATTACCGAAGCAAATTAAACGATTCCAATTGGTTTTGATTCTTAACTCAAAATATTAAGTTCCAGAAGTGGAACCAACTAATTTAGACTTGTTGAAATCGAGTTATGTTGTCGGGAAGACAGACTAGAGTCTGTCATCCCGCATCAGCTTTGACACTCGATTTTATAAATTCATAAAAACCATTCAAATCTCATCCAAAAATTACATATTATACCTTTATGGAAACTAGACTCAAAGCAGAACATTATGGAATCAAGATTCGATCAAAAACAATGGATTATCATCGCATTACAGACCCTACAATAAACGTATACGAATCTGTCTGCAAACTGTTATCATCAAAACTTAACCCTAACGTGTTCGATAACGGGTTTAATGGTAAAAAGACTTTCACGGACGATAGAATAACCTTTAATTGAAGTTTTACGCTCACGACTTGGCCGGAAAAAAAGTAAAATCGCAGGGGGGTGTTCTCTTGGCCGAACGGCTGTACCTAATGGTGCTAGGGTTATGATTTTTATTTTTTTTATGATATAACAAAATGTTACACACTAGCCCTCAAAGTTTAAGGGATATGGCAACTTGGAAGGAAAGGTTAGATAACTTAACGTACCGGGAAGATGGTCGGGTCAACGAAAGATGCCGGATAACTCCCAAGAAATGTACATACTCTATATGCAGGAAATCTTTAAACCGAAAAAAAAATTAGCGGGCGTTACAAGTCCACCCCCCTTACAATGGGATTCGTCCCCGAATCCCGAAGCGACAGGAACAACTGCGGATAGAGTTTCATCATTTCGTCTTCGGACTCCCAAGTAGCCTCGGAACCCCTACGGTGCCTCCACTGCACCTTCACCTGCCTAACCACTTTATTTCTCAGACGCCTTTCCTGACTGTCAAGAATAGCAATAGGTTCCTCAACGTAGTTCAGCTTATTATCAAGCTCAATATCATCAAGAGTCTGAATGGTCCTCTCGGACCGACCATCCATCTGTGGGTGATAAGCGGTACTGATGAGGACTTTGGTACCCATCTCCTCATGAAATTTCTTCCAAAACCTAGAGGTAAAATATGTATCCCTATCCGAAACAATAGATATCGGCACCCCATGCCTAGAAACGATCTCACGAATAAACACATCAGCCAGCTGCTCAGAATTAAATATTTCTCGAATCGGCAAGAAATGAGCGCTCTTGGTCAATCTATCAACGATTACCCAAATGGTGTCATAACTACCCCTAGGAGTATGAGGCAGTTTAGTCACAAAATCCATCGTAAGATGCTCCCATTTCCACTCAGGTATTTCCAATGGTTGAAGTTTCCCGAACGGCTTCTGGTGCTCGGCCTTAACTTGTAGACACGTCAAACACATACTTACATACTGGGCCACCTCAAACTACATTGTAGGCCACCAATAATTCTTTTTCAGGTCTTGGTACATCTTGGTCGCGCCCAGATGAATGGAATAGCGCCACTTGTGTGCTTCATCCAAAATTTTACCTCTGAATCCCCCATACCTCGGTACCCATAAACGCCCATCCTTATACTTCACCCCATCACCGACATCTTCCAACAACTTTTCCTAACCCCAAATACGTTCTGACCTAATCCGTTCCACCTGCAAAGCTTCAACCTGGACGTTGGCTATTTGCTTTAAAATATCGGGTTTTAGAATAAGTTGATAAAATTCACCCGAATAGGTTTCGGTCTCTCCTTCCGGCTCAACGCGTCGGCCACCACGTTGGCCTTACCGGGATGGTACATAATCTCCAGGTCATAATCCTTAATCAATTCCAACCATCGACGCTGTCGCACATTCAGTTCCTTTTGTTTAAAGAAATACTTTAAGCTCTTATGATCGGTATAGATAACGCAAGGAACACCGTACAAATAATGCCTCCACAACTTAAGCGCAAACACAACCGGCGCCAGCTCCAAGTCGTGAGTAGGATAATTCGCCTCATGAGGCTCCAATTGCCGTGAAGCATAAGCGATGACTCGACCTCGCTGCATCAGAACACACCCAAGTCCCTAGTAAGAGGCATCAGAATAAACCACTAAATCATCGGTGCCATCGGGTAAGGCTAGAATCGGGGCATGCGTCAACCTGTTCTTCAATTTGAGAAAAGCCTCCTCCTGCTCAATACCCCAAATGAACTTAACGCTCTTCTTAGTCAACTTGGTCAATGATGAAGCAATTTTTGAAAAGTCGGAAGGAAGCAGCGGTAATACCCCGCCAAGCCCAGAAAGCTACGGATTTTGGATGGAGACTTACCAGGTTCTCATTCGTTCACGGCTTCCACCTTTGCAGGGTCAGCCAAAATACCACTTGGGTTAATAACATGGCTCAAGAACTGAACCTCGCTTAACCAAAAAGAACACTTAGAAAATTTCGCGTACAACTTGTTCTTTCGCAGAGCTTCCAAAACTTTTGTGAGATGACCGGCGTGATTGGATTCACTTTTGGAATACACAAGAATGTCTTTGAAGAACACAATAACCGAACGATCGAGCATCGGCCCACACACCCGATTCATAAGATCCATGAACGCAGCCGGTGCGTTGGTCAAACCGAAAGACATCACGAGGAATTCATAATGCCCATAATGAGTGCGGAATGCAGTCTTAGGGACATTTTCCTCACGAATTTTCAACTGATGATACCCGGACCTAAGGTCGATCTTCGAGAACCAACTAGCTATTTGGAGCTGATCAAATAAGTCGTCGATCCTTGGTAGAGGGTATCGATTTTTCACATTGAGCTTATTTAATTCACGGTAGTCAATGCACATCCGCATGCTACCGTCCTTCTTCTTAACGAACAGGACCGGGGCACCCCAAGGTGAGATGCTCGGTCGAATGAAGCCCTTGTCGAGCAAGTCTTCCAATGGAGCCATAATATTCTTTCATTTCATTCGGTGCTAGACGGTTAAGGGTTCGGGCAACGGGTTTTGCGCCCGGTACAAGGTCTATCTGGAACTCGACCTCGCGATCCAGCGACACATCTGATCAATCATCTGGAAATACATCCGGGAAATCCCGATCAATAGGAACATCACCGACGGTAGCCACCTCAGTTTTCACATTTATAGCATACGCCAGATACGCCCCGCACCCCCGCTGCAACAATTTTCCCGCCTTAAGCGTAGATATGATATGTGGCATCGCACCATTCCGATCACCGAAGACCGTAATTTGGGTTCCATCCGGGGCCCTCAGACGTACGAGTTTCTGACCACAAACGATCTGAGCATCAACACTTGCGAGCCAATCCATCCCAAGCACCACATCGAAACAGCCAAGCGGCATCAAGTACAACCGCACCGGAAATCTATACCCAGACAACTCGATGGAACAACCCAGAATAGCCCTAGACACGGAAACGGACTTTCCTACGGCGACCTCAACCTCAAACACATCGACTACACGCTCGGGTGATTTATTCAACGAGGAACAGAAAGCGGTTGACAGAAAACTTCTACTGGCACCCGAATCAAATAAGATCGATTGTAATTCATTAAGTAAAAAGGTAGCTGGGATAACATCACGCTCCTACTTAGCTAGACAGTTGCACATACATTCTTGAAGGAGCGAAGAATTTAAGCGGTCAAGTACCAAGGAACCCAGAGTGACAGCATGCTATGCCTTAGCTAAACAATTACGCGCAAAGCGTTCGAGAGGATGGGAAATGAACATGAGAATTTAAGGAATGAGATGAACTTTGATGCTAACGACTCGAGAGTTAGCCATATCCTATCCCTACAAAGATGGAACCCTAACATAGTCAGACACAAGTAGTATTTAGAACATGGAAGGTAAGGGTAAAATGCTAATAACATTGATCAAGTGTTATTAGTCGTTTACTTCACCGGCCCGTCCTAAGCACCCCTGCCCCTAACCACATTAGCATTTTATTTAACACTTAAACAGTTAATCACATACTGGAAACTTTAAAATTCGAAGGAATGACTAAACAATTTAAAGTTACCTCTTGGCGTGCAGCTACTCGCGGTGGGCATACTAGTCTCTTTTCTTACAGTTCGAGTCCAAGCATTCGAGGATGCTCGGATCCCTCGAACCATGGCTCTGATACCAACTTGTAAGGCCCCGAACCCCGGGAACCCCACAGTTGGTATTCATTCAAAACACTCGTAAAAATATTTAAACTTAAAAACAATTCATTTCATTAAAATAACCATCTCAGAGTATGTTTCAGCGGAAAACATAAATAATAAAATAAGTTCCCAAAATTCCGGAAATATTGCCCAAAACCAATTCAATTATATTTATAAATCTTTTTAAATCAAAATGTTCAAAAATAAAATATTCCATCCACGTATGCCCTTCACCGTCCAAGTAGCTTCGTGCACGTCCAAGCGATAAGGCATCCTCTTCCTAACCTGAAACTCACACTAACATGCACACAAAGTCAGCTTGAGCTGAGTGAGTTCAAGTTTTGAATAAATAACATCAGTAAATAATAATCATCATGATCATTCCAAAAGTTTTAAACTGTAAACGAGATACATCAGTTAAACCATCATCATTGATAAATAATCATTCTCATACATATAAATATATATATATACATACATATATATATAAACATCCTTATAAGTACATCCCTATATATATAAATATATATAACATCCAAGTAATAACATCAGGGTCGAGAAAAAGTACAACCCAAACACGTAACATCAAGGTCGAGCAAACGTACAACCCAAACACGTAACATCAGGGTCGAGCAAACGGTACAACCCAAACATGTAACATCTCATCAACGCATGCAAACACAAAGTAGGAATACGTAACATCAGTAGTCGAAACGACTACAACATCGCCAAATATAGGCCATACAATAATTTATATATATATATATATATACATACTATAACATCCCAAGGCCAACTATATACTAGCAAGCCTATATAAAATAGTTTAAACGTTTCATCAGGAAAAATCGTTTAAGTGTGCATGCTAGCCCAAAACTTAAAAGAGTAAAAAGGGGCATCATGAACTCACCTGACACAAGACACGGATTCACCACGAGCTAGAGAATCCCTAAGTAATCCCAAAACTCAAACACCTGCCGGTTTACATTCAGTCAATACTAATGACATCAAGATGACTCGTTTATCCTACGAGACGTTCTAACACGGTTCGAGTTACCTAAACCCTCGACCTCATCAAACTAAATCACAACAGCCCCCGAGGTCTCACATTCACCAAAACGACCCTTAGGTACTCCCGGGAATAAAGAATTCCCAAATTACCCCGGGAAGCACTAGGTGATACCAATACGCGCGTTTAAGAGTCGTTTAGGCCGTTAACATCCAACTCAGCCCCGTGTGGACCCATTATGAGAAAATCACAGCTAACAAGTCCACACGACGTTACACGAGTCAAATGGGTCAGTAACTCGCAAGTACAACGCACCAACTACTCAATAACCGCAATTGCGCGTTGTACCGACCCGTTGGAGTAACCGACAACCAATTCAGCCCCATAACTTATAAAAATGATTTTGCAATAGCCCGTACATCAAATCAAGTGTTCCCGAGCTGAATTGGTCGTTAATCACTTCAACACTCGCGTTAAACGCATCAAACTACAATTCTAGTCAACCGAACACTAACAATCTAACTACAACTAATTGACCAATCTAACGAACACCAATGAACATGATTTTTAGGTATGATATACAAGACAAACCTAGGAAGATTGTGGTGCAAAACTCACTTCAACAGCCTCGACGAGAACACGATTGAGCATCCACCGGTTAAGCCTAAAACGAACCTATCTATCAATAACAAGTATAATGTGCAGATTTTAGCACGCGAAGATGCATTTAATTACATAGGATAACCTTTGAAATAAATTATTAAATTTTTACCAGACTTTAATAAATACCTTAGGTTTATAAAAATATTTTTGTTAAATTTTTATAGTGGACACAAAAATTAAAAAATTCCTCCAACACAGCAAGATACGTGCAGCTATTTCAGTGCGCAACAAAATGGTTTTATTTTTATAAAATTCATTACCGAAGCAAATTAAACGATTCCAATTGGTTTTGATTCTTAACTCAAAATATTAAGTTCCAGAAGTGGAACCAACTAATTTAGACTTGTTGAAAAAGAGTTATGATGTCGGGAAGACAGACCAGAGTCTGTCATCCCGCATCAGCTTTGACACTCGATTTATAAATTCATAAAAACCATTCAAATCTCGTCCAAAAATTACATATTATACCTTTATGGAAACTAGACTGAAAGTATAACATCATGGAATCAAGAATTGATCAAAAACAATGGATTATCATCGTGTTACAAACCCTACAATAAACGTATACGACTCTGTCGTATAAATGCATAAAAAAGTATTATTTAATTAGAAAAAATAAACAAAATGTAGTGATTTTGGTCCAAATACAAAATAGTTTCGTAACGAGTTCAACTGACACAAAATGCGTACCAAGTTTAACTGAATACAAAGTAAGTTAAAAATAATACATAATCATATATAATTGACTGAAAACATATGAGTACAAACAATATCTTGTGGTGTAAGTGCTACATGAAACTCTTCTTATCTTTACTAACAAGATCGGCGAGACAATAAAGAGCTACACCATTCCCTTTTTACAATTAAACTACTCAATTACAAATATTGCAACTTTGCCCAAAATATGTACTTTACCACATAGTCACCCTGGCGCAACATGTCAGGCATGCCACTTAGTTCTTCTTATACATAAAAATTAAAACTAAATGCATATAAACTAGCTATAATTGGATTTACTAGCTTTTGATAAGTTTGTCCTAACATCAACTCGTTTTGAGTTGAAATTAGGGAGATATGTAATTAATGTTTTTAGAAATGTGATATATGTAAATAGTCCTTTAATTAGTTTATTATGGGTAAAAAAAGTAATTTAATTAGTTAATATTATTGAAATTGGAAGATATGTAATATATGTGGTTCAGGAATGGAAAATATGTAACTATGTAATTAATTATTAAGGGTTGTGGAAATATGTAATAAAGCCATTTATGTAAGACCCCGAATCCTGGGAATCATACAGTTGGTAATCACATCCACAATTTCACAAAAATTTAAAACCAAATAATTCTTTATATTTAAAACCAGTTCAGAGTAAATAACAGCGGAAAAATTTTAGGTATTAAAAATCCCAAACACGGGTACAAGTGTACAAAATCAAATGTAAATAAAATATCCGTTTTATTTGGAATCCTCGACCAGAAATACTTTCAACCTTCCGAGTAGTCTCCAGCACGTCCAAGCGGTAAGCTCCAATCCTTAACCTGAAAGTCAAACTAACATACACACAAAGTTAGCTAGAGCTGAGTGAGTTCAGGTTTTCATAAACAATATTTCATACTTTATTTCAAAAATTATAGTTCTAAACAATAGAGAGGATAATAATAAAATAATTAATATAATTCATCAAATAATACATTTATCGCCGAACACATGTACACAGGCCTCTCCACCACGAGTCAAGATTCGAGTAATATATTTGACCCGGACGCGGTAAGACCTAAGCATGTGACACGAGCCTCTCCACCACGGGTCAAACCCGAGTAATATATTTGACTCGGTCACAGCTTACATATCCGAGCACGTGATACGGGCCTCTCCACCACGGGTACAACCCGAGTAATATATTTGGCCCGATCACGGCTCAACATACAACGGGCCTCTTCACCACGGGATTTTAAAACCCGAGTAATATATTTGACCCGCCAAAATGATGATCACGCCACACGGACCTCTCCACCACGGGATTTGAAAACCCGAGTAATATATTTGACCCGACCGTGAATCACCATGCACACACACATCAATAAGCCTACTCACATCATTCTTAGTCACGAGGAACTAAATATCATCACACAACCGTAGGCTATAAGGTAACACATACTCATACGTACATACATACCTCCATACATAAATACATACATATATATATATATATATCATCCTAACATGAACTAAGTAAATAGGTCTACTCGTATTCAATTACTACCAAGCCTATTAACATCATCGAGTTTAGACCATAATCAGATATATAACCTTAAGGAATATATGACAATAACGAGTCTAAAATATCCTAAGGCATAGAATATAGTCCACTCATAGTTTAATAAATTCACAAATACAAATAAGGCTATGTAATACCATCCAAATAGTTGTAACGAGTAAAATCGTGTAAACTTGTATTACGGTGTGTATGCTAGCCCAAAAAGTAAAAAGATTTTAAAGGGGCATCATGAACTCATCTGAGACGAGCCACACAAATACCAAAGGGTTTGAGAAACTCAACGCCAATCCACAGTTTACAAGCCTGTCGGATTGCACACAAAGATTACTAACTAAACGTACCGACTCGTTTATCCTACGAGACGTTCTAACATGATTTGATTGACCTAAAGCCTTGACATTACCAAATTCAATTACATCAGCCCCAAGGCCATGTATTTACCAAAATCACCCTTAGTTAATCCCGGGGATAAAGGGTTCCCAATTTACCCCCGAAAGTTGTTGACTTTATCGAATATGCGCGTTAACGGGTTGTTTATGCACTTAGATACCGACTCAGCCCCGTGTGGACCGAATTTAGTAAAATCACAGCCAACAAGTCCACACAACGCTACACGAGTTGGATGGGTCGGTAATTCGCAAGCACGATGCACAAATTACCAATAAACGCGAATTTGCGCCGTACCGACCCGTTTGAGTAACCGACAACCAATTCAGCCCCAATAACATAAAAATATAGTTTTTCACAGCCAACAAATCATACCGAGGCTACAACATCGGAATTGGTTGTTAATTCCCTCAAACAACGTGCTAGACGCAACAATTGACAAACTAGACAACCGAAACCTAGTTTTCACTTCATCAACAGTTGACCAATCTAACGAATGCCAAAACTCATGATACTAAAGTATATTACACTAGACATACCTAGAAGATGACGGAGCAGGAACTTCAATTATAACAGCCCCGAAAGATGCGAGAAAGGGCAGCCACCGGTTAAGCCTAAAACGAACTTATTGATCAATAACGAATATAACATGCAGATTTTAGCATGCAAAGATGTATTTTATTACATAGGAAAACCATGGAATTAAATTATTAAATTTTTACCAGAGTTGCATAAATATCTTATGTTTATAAAAATAATTTTAGTATATTTTTCTAGTGGACAAAAAAATCATAAAAATTACTCCAATAGAGAAAGGTATGTGCAGCTATTTCAGTGCGCAACAAAATGGTTTTATTTTTATAAAATTCATTACCTAGCCAAATTAAACGATTCCAATTGGGTTTGGTTCCTAACTCAAAATATTAACTTCCAGAAGTGGAACCAACCAATTTAGACTTGTCGAAAAAGGGTTATGATGTCGGGAAGACAGACCAGAATCCGTCATCCCGCATCAGCTTTGACACTCGATCTTATAAAATCATAAAAAGTATTCAAATCTCGTGCAAAAATTACGTATTATACCTTTCTGGAAACTAGACTCAAATTAGAACATCATAGAAACAAGAATCGATCAAATAAAATATATTTTCATCGAGTTACAGACCTAGCAATAAACGAGTACGAATCTGTCAGAAATTGTTATAATCAAAACTCAACCCTAACGTGTTCAACAAAGGGTTTAATGGTGAAAAAGAGTTATACTAAGATAGAACCGACCTGGAATTGAAGTTTGGATGGCCGGAAACGGGCTGGTCTTGCACGGAAATCGAGAAGAGAGAGGGGGGGGGGGGCGATCGGTGTAAGGGGTTGGGTTAGGGTTTAGGTTTTTTTTTTTTTTTTTTTTTTTGTATAATATAATAACGATAATACATCCTAGTCCCTCTACTTTTACAATGGGTGAACTTGTAAGAAAGTTAAGTAAGATACGTTTACGAGGGTGGCAAGGAGCTCTCGGGAGATTGCCGGGTCAAGCCCGGAAGGTGTACACAACACTACAAGGTTAAACCTTTTTATCGGAAATTAACGGACGTTACAATTTAGAAAGGGGATATCAGCATAAGAAAACCTAAAAGAGTTAAGTTGGAAAATTATTTCAGTAAATGGTAAGTTTAACCCACGTGTGAAAGGGATTCATAATACGGTTTCATATGTACATACATTCATGTACTCATTGTTAAATTGAGTAGGAGGGATGGTATTAGGTATAGTGATCAATCATATTTTGATCCAGCTGTTGTTTTCTGACCCACTTAAGTGAAAGCTAGCACGAATGAAATTATTACTAATGTGGAACGAAACGAAATAGTTGGTTTTAATTACAACGGACCCAACTCTTCGAAACAATATCCAACCCTTGATTTGGAACCACCCTAACTCTATATATATATATAGATATATATATATTGAAACTCTTGTAGTGTAAGAGCTTTATGAAACTCTTCGTACTTTACTAACAAAATCGGCGAGACAATAAAAAGCTACACCATTCCCTTTTTACAATTAAACTTCTCAGTTACAAATATTGCAACTTTGCCCAAAATATGTACTTCACCTGATAGTCATCTTGTTGCAACATGTCGGGCATGCCACTTAGTTCTTCTTATACATAAAAATTAAAACTAAATGCATATAAACTAGCTATAATTGGATTTATTAGGGTTTGATAAGTTCATCCTAACATCAACTCGGTTTGAGTTGAAACTAGGGAGATATGTAATTGATATTTATAAAAATGTGATATATGTAAATTGTCCTTTAATTAATTTATTATGAGTGTAAAAAGTAATTTAATTAGTTAATATTAATAAAATTTGGAGCTATGTAATATATGTGGTACAGGAATGGAAAATAAGTAATTATGTAATTAATTTTTAATGGTTGTGGAAATATGTAATAAAGCCATTTAGAAAGGGGATATCTGCATATGAAAACCTAAAAGGGTTAAGTTGGACCATTATTTCGTTAATACCCTTTATGTCTCCAAGACAATTAACGATTAAAATCTAGAACCCAACGTTACATTCAAATAGTAGTTAGGTGACCTTTATCCTATTATTTAAATTTACAAGGTAGTCAACGTTTGACGATTGCAACCCTTTGCAATTTCTACTTTTATGGGATCGGTTAAACATCTTATGTTTAGTTGGCATGATTAATCCCATCAACACCATTGTACACCATGCTTCGCTTGCGCTATTCACATGGTTTCCAAATTAAGTCGCCCTACTTACACACACATGTGAGTGTACACATATAAGTGGTTAGGTGACCTTTATCCCACAAATATGGTAAACCCACCTCAAACTCATAAGTTTCCTCCAATGTGGTTAGGTGACCTTTATCCCACATCGAGTTCCCAAGTGATTCGAGTGTTGTATGAAAGGATGGTGTTTAACTTGTTTTTTTTTTAAAAAAAGGGATTTTCATTTTCTAAATCCTAGATTGGAAAACAATTTTATGTACATTGCATTTGCATGCATTTCAAATTTATGGTACTTAGTTGAAAACTTATTTCAAAGTTCCCTTTTAATAAAACCCATTTTATTGTGAAATCATTATCCTTTAATGAAACCAATTTTATTACCTAACGATTTCTAAGGAACCGATTTTATGCAAGTTGTTGATTTTAAGTTGTTAACTATCCATATTCAAATAAGATAAAAAAAAATATAAATCAACCAAGCAAGCATAAATAAAACAACCACAAGTTCGTAACCATAGCCACCTAATCTTAGCAACACTTGTTGACCGAAACAAGTGTGTCCTATGAGACAAAAAAGACACAAGGCTTGTGTCGGTGAACTCCCACTTGATCCCGCATCCAAATGCCTCAAGTGTCTACTTCGTGTTGTCACTCCACCACTTATTGGGGCTTCCTTTCTTGTATCTTCTTTTACAAAATTATATCCTAATACATTTTTCTATAGTAAAAGAAATATAATTAATATATTTATTATTACAAACCAATATGAAATAAGTAAATAGATTGCAAACCCAAATAAATGAATATTACAACCATATTGAATAATCAAATGAACCACAACACAAACATTCATCCAAACACAAGGCCATGGCTAGTTTATGAACATCCAATACACATCCAAATATGCAAGTATTTCAAGTCTAAAATGGTTCCTCCTTTTAACCTCAAACTTTCGGCCAAGACAAAAAAAAGCCGAACGTTTCAGGTTTTGTCCAAACAAAACAACCAATCATCCAAATGACTTAATTATTCAAGATTACCACATGCATGTAAAGTATAATCTGGAAAAACCAAGGGGTAACCAAAAACCCAAAAGGTTTCAGCCATTGATGTGCTAAAAGTAGTTATATAAAAAAACGCTAATCTAGACATTAAGTAATAAATTCTAGACTCTTAACAAAACTAAAACTACTAACCGGCAAGTGAACCGATCGACTCAAGTACAGCTAAGTAAGTCCGGACATCGAACCAATGAGACTCTTTTAATTTCGTTAACTAGCTAAATTAGACTCAACTACAAAACACGACTTATTATTTATATTTGTTTTGGGGATTTTTATTTAAAATACTAATTTAATACTATTATTAAAAATGAAACAAGTAATTTAAATGAAAACAAAGTTTGTTATGAAAATAAGATGATGATGAAAAAACTACCTACGCTAGACTCCCTTAAATTTCAGTAATGAATTGACTCGGGAAAACATTTAGTTATGGACTGGGATCGTAAAATAGACACTTAAAAGAAAACTCGAATAGGACCCCTGACCCTTCTCAAGGGAAACCTATAGATTTCTAACAAGTTTTAACGCACACCAGTATTAAAAATCAAGTTCGTTTACGGTCACCCAATTGTTTATAATTTAGTTCCTTTATACGAAATATTACCTTACAGAGCGGAAATCAAAGGTAGTTTAATATATCAAATTGATTCGATAGACAAAGTTAATCAATCAAACCTAGACGGAATTCTTACAAAGAACTAAATCTAGCAATCCTGATCAATGAAGACCTATCAATAACCTAGCACCTTACAACTATGTGGGTTAGCAGCACACTTAGGTTTATTTAATTAATAATTATTATTCCTATGATCTTAGTGCACATCAATCGTAAAATAATAAAAACCCAAAGTAATTGACCTAATAGCAACCTATCATAATGACAAACAATATTCTAGGCAACTATAGAATAATAACAATTATTCAAATAATCCTAAATATCCATACGCATCACTTTAATATAAGTGAACATTTTACTAAACCATAAAAACCATAACGCGAATAAATCCCAAATCAAAACACAACGTCAAAGTTCATCATAAGCCTAGGCAGTCTATAAAGTTTAGCCTAGCATCTTAAAATCAAACAAAACAATAATAAACGAAATTATGGCGAAAATAAATAAGAACGGAAGAATAAAGGCGATAAACCCGGAGTCTTCGTCCTTGAATATTAAGCACTTCGCCGGCTGATTCCTCGACTTCAAAGCTGCCGGAAACTGACCCCGTGTGCCTAAGAACTCACCAAATTTGTCTGGAACTTCAGGTTATTATTAGGTTAAGTTTATGGGTATTTATATAGACTTTCAAGGCCCATAAACTTAAAATTAATAGAAGATTCTAGAAATCTGAGCCCACAAATTTAATACTTGTAGAAGGTTCTAGAAATCTTAGCCTATTGACTTAATATTTGTAGAAGATTCTAGAAAACAGAGCCCAAAGTGCCGCGTGACGGGCCTTCTCCCATTTTGCTTATTTTCGCCCTCTTTTCGACATGATTGTTACACGGAACCTAAAATATTCAAATGAATTAGTAATATACAAATTCTAATAAAACCAAATGAAAACTAATAAAATATTATATTAAATATACAAGGGATTTATATATATTTAGCCTTATATCAGCCATATGGTAAACCACATCATAAAACCCGAAAATTTGTAGATCTATTGAAGCATGCATTCGTATAAGCGGCTCTTGATGCCATTGTTGGGTTTTAACAAGATTATCAAAATCATATAACCTCATTTATATGAAAAACGCAGCAGATAAATTAGTTTTAAATCTTGTTATTTAGATGAATATAAAACCGATTTTATATGTAAAACCCAAAACCCGGATCCATATACGAAAATTCATGCTTACCAATATAAACATCCATAAGGTGTTCATGTAATACAGCCTTAGAAGAAGCTAAGATAGATGAAGAGGATGGTTGAATGGCTATTCTTCAAAAGGAGAAGAACCTCAAGCTTGTATACCCTTCAAGCCTCCAACAAAACACCCTTGTATTGATTGGATTTTACATTTGAAACTCCTTCTTGTTCCCCACTTTGTTTGGTTGAAAATGGAGAGAAAGGAGGAAAGAGTTTTGCTTCTTTGTGTGTGAGAGAGAGTTGTGTGTCATAAAATGCACCACCCACAAAATCTAATCAAAACCTTTGCATGTTATTGATAAATAAAAGATAAGAGAGAGGTGGGAAAAGGGGGGGGGGGGCACTTTGGCTCCCACCCAATTCAAAATTCAAAATCTTTTTATTAAAAACTTATGTTATGTTTTTATTATAAAAAATGTGACATAACATGGTTCAAGTAACATGCAAATGTAGTAAGCCTTACATTTAGTTATTTAACCAACTTTAAATAAAATTATGAAATGTCTTCTTTCAAAATATAAATTATCCATATGATTTATTTATTTCACAAGTGCAATGTATTTAGAAACCCCTTTCCAAATATCGTAAGTGTTAATATTTATTTACTATGATCATATCATCTATAAACAAATATTATTGGTGTTTGTCTAGCTTGTTATTGGGTATGACCCGACTTGGATCATAACGTACTAGTCACATCAATTGTAATATGTGTCTTGGGCAGACCGAGTCTATCATGCACGATAAGGAAAAGTTTACTCAAAGTGTATGTCAGGTGCCTAAAAAAGGTATGCCATGTCTCATTAAATAAGGACGACTTTACACACCTTTTGAGAACTTTAAGGAATATTTCTGTGACCTAGCAGCTGCACCTGACATTCCACGCTTGAAACCCTAAAGACCCTCCATTTTAACTAATTGATCATCAATATAATGGAAATCTTTTGAGTGATCTCGTGTGTGTTTGTTATTAGTAGTATTACTATTTTTAGCAACTTTCTAGCCTTGGTTGATCCCGCCGTCCATAGCTAGAGGTCTTCGCAACCTTAGTGATTCATGAGTCTTGCTCGATTATTTCTAGTTGTTTCACGAAATCCCGATCCTGACACAAAGAAAACACCTCTTAATTTAAGAAGAGTGTAAAGTAACACCTGTTAACTTAAGATGAGTTCAAGTTAAACACTTCTTAACTTAAGAGGAATGCATAATAAACACTTGTTAAATTAAAATAAGTGCAGGGTAAACACCTCTTAACTTAAGAGGAGTGAAAAGTAAACACCTCTTAACTTACGAGGACCGTTAAAAGGGCGGGTAAACGAAGTCGGTTTTGCATGAAATTTGAAAGGGAAGTAAATCGGGTCTTAAGGAAGGACCTCGGAGGAATATGGCTTTAAAATGGTTTCCATGAGAATTGTTTTCATGAGAATGGTTTTGATGCGAATTATTTTCATGCGATGCGAATGGTTTGCATGCGACTGGTTTGCTCCCATGCGATGCGACTGGTTTTTTCCCATGCGATGCGATTCGTTAGGAACTTCACTAATCTAGAAGAATGACAGGGTTATAAATATTTAATTAATGCTATAAATTATTAAACAGATAGACGTGGGCAACTAAGGAGAAGTTTTACAATTAACTCTGAGAGGAACAACATCCAGGTGAGTTCTAGCCCCTTTTTCTGTGACGTTTTTCGGGGCTGTGTGCATACTACTATGTGATAGTGATGCACTTACCTTAAATGGCAAGTGTATGATACGTGTATGATTGTGTATTGAACGTTATTATTATATAATGTTTATATGAATGAATATGTATATATATATATATATTATATACATAACTAGAAGATATGTAAAGTATGCACGTATGATAACGAGTGTATGGATGATTGACGAGACATGTATGGTTGTATGGTTATTTGAGACAGAGGGACCAAACCCTAATAATATCTGAGATAGAAAGGACCAGACTCTAATAATATCTAAGACAGAAGGGTTGCAGACCCTAATAATATATGTGAAGAGTAAAGGGTTGCAGACCCTAATAATATCTGTGAAGACTAAAGGGTTGCCGACCCTAATAATATCTGCGAAGAGTAAAGGGTTGCCGACCCTAATAATATCTGCGAAGAGTAAAGGGTTGCAGACCCTAATAATATCTGCGAAGGTTATAGGGCGAAAGGCTCTTTAAAACGTAGAACGGTTATGTAAGTATAAAATAATGAAAGTAAGTTAAAGTATGAATGTATGGAAGTGTGAAAGTAAGAACGAACGTAATATGTGTCTTCATATATATATACATACATATATATATATATATATCCATGTGTAAGAATGCGAATGTAGTGTATGTTACCTGCTTAACTAGAACTCACTCAGCGTAGCTGAATTTCAGTATGTACGCAGGTAAATAGGTTAAAGGAGCTGGCTTGAGGAGGACACATGGTAGGGACTGGAAGACTGGCATCTTGAGAAGAAAGATTATGAGATTTTATGTTATGTTTAAGACAAGTTAACTTTTGTTAAGACAAGATTTTGTGATTTGTAATATATTGGTTGATGTTTTTAGTATTTCCGTAAATGTTTTAATTAACTCTGATTTTAGAACTGTGTTTATGAGTAAATCCAGCATCCAACGTAGGGCACCGGGATCGGGGTCTTACGTGATTGATCCCCTGCTCATGGTTAGTCGCTCTAACCGACGTGTTAATGGGTGCATATAATCTAATACAGCTATCGTGGGACGGTACCCGGCAATGAAACAAGATGATTTAGACTTGATTATAGGCTCATTCTCATATATTAATGTGTATTCTTTTCTAGTCTACAGAGGATTATAGATCTTGCTTAGGTTATCATATATATTGTATTGCATTGCATACATTCACTGATATATCTGAAACGGCTTTTAAATTCATAAACGTAACCTTTTTGACAATGCTTTCATCAGAAAAACACACTCGTAATAAACAAGGTTTTCATCTTCATAAATAAGCTTTTAATGTACATTTTAATTTATGAAGACAAAAATGAATTTTAAACTACATGCTATTTATGAAAACATGAACAGGTTTTAAAGTGCATTTTTTTATCATGAAAACATAAGGTTTTGATAAACATTTTAATCACTAAAGCATATATTTCAGAAATCATTACTTATTTTATACATTTGAAACTCAATATTTTCAAAACAACAAGTTTAATCATGCATCAAAACCTATGAATTCGCCAACAGTTTGTTGACTTTTAAGTATGTTTTTTAGGTTATTAAAATCACGAAGAAACTTGTGTTCGTATATAAGCATCGCATCGCATGTAGGATCATCACGTTAATCAATAGCTGTGGTTATCCATGAACATCGCGTCCCCGCGTTTCTGCCTTGGTGGGGTGTGACAGATTGCTATCAGATCCATTGATTAAAGTGAACTAGAGGGTCTAGTCTATAACTAAATGACTCATCATAAACATTTTCATTGCATTTGCATTTAGATAAAAACATGTAACATTATACAAATATTAATCTCACAAGGATGTCGTTCGAAACATTCACTCACTCTAAGGATTCCTCCTCAATGCTACAAGCGATCGATGGACTCCCACTCGCCACACTACCAAATAATATGTTGCACTAGTCCTCATACCTGCGTGAGTTGTTTGCACCCTCAAAGTGGATGGATACCTATATGAGTAACGACTCAAAGATGTGTTTCCACACATTTAAGAGCAAATAGTATTCCTCTAGTATTCAGACTAAAGCTTCCGCACAACTTCCTAACTCAAGGACGCCATCCGGGTGGACCCCTCTCGTCCATCCCATCCTTAACAACTTCAATAATAGGCTAAAACTTTCACTTTCCTCAGACATTAAAAATATTTGATATGTGAGAATAAAACTAAATGAATACCTCGGTTCCTTGAACCAAGAGCTCGAATTTGGAAAGCGCCTGAACAATCATGCCAAGCAATTTATTATTATGAGTGCATGCGTAATAATGAGAAACCATGCATGAAAAGCATGGCGAATTCTATGATTCAAGCACATGTTCATATAGTCCAGGATCGTAAGTTCGTTAACCAAAACCTGGCCTCTAAATAAAACGAATGCCAATTAGGATAACCAAAGCAATACCCTGCGATACACTGAACTATTGTCGACCACACGAAATATTTAGTATTACACACTGTTACTTTGATTAGTCAAGAAATGTTACCCTCGGTGACAAAGCCGATTAGGCACTTCGTTAAGATCATCCCATTGGCCTTTGGGTTCCCTACCCCCCCAAGCCGATTGTGAAAATATTTGTGACTTGTTACTTCACCGAGAAGTAACAACAAATAAACTTTCATTTATAACCTTGGTTTTTATCACTTTCCCACGTGCTCCCTAGTATAGCACAAGTCACTTTGTGGCTCCCCTACCTCACTTATCCTTACGACTATAAAGACTTCTAGCAGTCTTATGTAAAATCGTAGTGGCTCCGCTTATACGCGATAGACACACCGTATGGTGTAATACAATGGAAATTCCTAATTTTCCATGGTAAATGGAATCATTCTCCTATAAATCAACACTCTTTGCATACATCTCTCATAGTTTGTACCACCTAAAATTCCTCATATCTGCGTAAACACTTCCAATATCTTTGGCATACCCTTGTAGTAAGACTAACGATCCAGTTGTGTAACGTCTATAATTTTCCGATAAAAAGGTTTAACCTTGTAGTGTTGTGTACACCTTTCGGGCTTGACCCGGCATTCTTCTGAGAGCTCCTTGCCACCCTCGTAAACGTATTTTACTTAACTTTTCTTACAAGTTTAACCATTAGTAAAGTGGAGGGGCTAGGATGTATTATTATTATAATATTATACAAAAAAAAAAATTAAAACCTAACCCTAACCCAATATTCCGATTGGCGCCCCCCTCCCCCTCTCATCTCGATTTTCGTGCAAAACCAGCCCATCTCCGGCCATCCAAAGTTCAATTCCAGGTCGGTATTAAGTGTCTACAACTCTTTTTCACTTTAATTCATCCATATGGCGCGTTTATTCGTCGAAATTCGGTTGTTTTTAGGCTTGTCGGGTGGTTGTCCAATTGGGCAGTTTCGGGGCTGTTTCGACTAAGGTTTTTGCACCACAAACTTCCTAGGTATGTCACTTACAACATACTAAAATTTCATGGTCATTGGAATTGGTTAGGTCGGCCAATTGTTAATAGTTTGAAAACTAGGATTCGGTTGACTAGTTTGTGAGTTGTTATGTTTAACGCGTTGTTTGAGGGAATTGGCAACCAATTCGAATGTTGTAGACTCGGCATGATATGTTGGCTGTGAAAAACTGATTTTTTTGAGTATTTGGGGTGAATTGGTTGTCGGTTACTTGAACGGGTCGGTACGGCGCAAATTCGCGTTTATTGGTAATTTGTGCATCGTGCTTGCAAATTACCGACCCATTCAACTCGTGTAGCTTCGTGTAGACTTGTTGGCTGTGATTTTACTAAATTTGGTCCACACGGGGCTAATTCGGTATTTAAGTGCATAAATAACCCGTTAACGCTCGTATTCGATAAAGTCACCAACTTTCGGGGGTAAATTGGGAACCCTTTGTCCCCGGGATTAACTAAGGGTGGTTTTGGTGAATACATGGCCTCGGGGGCTGATGTAATTGAATTTGGTAATGTCAAGGCTTTAGGTCAATCAAATCATGTTAGAACGTCTCGTAGGATAAACAAGTCGGTATGTTTAGTTAGTAATCTTTGTGTGCAATCCGACAGGCTTGTAAACTGTGGATTGGCTTTGAGGTTCTCAAACCCTTTGGTATTTGTGTGGCTCGTCTCTTGTGAGTTCATGATGCCCCTTTTAAATCTTTTTACGTTTTGGGCTAGCATACACACCGTAATACAATTTTACACGATTTTACTTGTTACAACTATTTGGATGGTATTACATAGCTTTACTTGTATTTGTGCATTTATAAAACTATGAGTGGACTATATTCTATGCCTTAGGATATTTTAGACTCGTTATGGTCATATATTCCTTAAGGTTATATACCTGATTATGGTCTAGACTCGATGATGTTAATAGGCTTGGTAGTAATTGAATACGAGTAGACCTATTTACTTAGTTTATGTATTGAACTGATTATTATATATTACCTTATGTCTCATAGGCTTACTTGTAATTTGGAATGTCTTGGGATGATATATATATATATATATATGTATATATAGAGGTATGTATGTATGTATGAGTATGTGCTACCATATAGCCTACGATTGTGTGATGATATTTAGTTCCTCGTGACTAAGAATGATGTGAGTAGGCTTATTGATGTGTGTGTGCTTGGTGATCACGTTCGGGTCAAATATATTACTCGGGTTTTCAAATCCCGTGGTGGGAGGCTCGTGTGGCGTGATCATCATTTTGGCGGGTCAAATATATTACTCGGGTTTTAAAATCCCGTGGTGAAGAGGCCCGTTGTATGTTGAGTCGTGATCGGGTCAAATATATTACTCAGGTTGTACCCGTGGTGGAGAGGCCCGTATCATGTGCTTGGATGTGTAAGCTGTGACCGAGTCAAATATATTACTCGGGTTTGACCCGTGGTGGAGAGGCTCGTGTCACATGCTTAGGTCTTACCGCGTCCGGGTCAAATATATTACTCGAATCTTGACTCGTGGTGGAGAGGCCCGTGTACGTGTGTTCGGCGATGAATGTATTATTTGGTGAATTATATTAATTATTTTATTATTATCCTCTCTATTGTTTAGAATTATAAGTTTTGAAATAAAGTATGAAATATTGTTTATGTAAACCTGAACTTACTCAGCTCTAGCTGACTTTGTGTGTATGTTAGTTTGACTTTCAGGTTAAGGATTGGAGGTTACCGCTTGGACGTGCTGGAGACTACTCGGAAGGTTGAAGGCATTTCTGGTCAAGGATTTCAAATAAAACGGATATTTTATTTACATTCGATTTTGGACACTTGTACCCGTGTTTGGGACTTTTAACACTTAAACTCTTTCCGCTGTTATTTACTTTGAACTGATTTTAAATACAAAGAATTGTTTGGTTTTAAATTTTTGTGAAATTGTGGATGTGATTACCAACTGTAGGATTCCCGGGATTCGGGGTCTTACAAGATGTACTCTACCTTTATTGAAATCTCCTACTAGGTTCTAAACCGCTTTAATGCAACCCATTGAATCTTTCATTCCACCCATTTCATTGACTTCGATAAATAATATCGCCTTCCTAACTACTGTTCTTAGCGCCAAAATCCTTACATTTATCGTCATCATTCGAGCATTCTCTAATCGTTAAATTTAGAAAGTGTTAACTACCTTGACAACTCATTAACCGGCCTACCACGCTCAAATTGGTTTCTCCGTTTAACATGATGATGATAGTTTTCACTGCCCGGGGTTTTTTTTTTTGGTTATCCTCAGGATAACGGGTTTTTTCCTCGCAACAAATCATTGTGTCACCTCATTTTTACGTTCATTTCAACCAAGCACCAAGCCTCATTCACTAATTTGGTTACGAATCGCCTTTGTTAAATTTTGACCAAAACAATAGATACCTACATTCGTCATTATAATGTTTTTGAACGGTCTTCCTTAGATAAAAGTTAAAGATTTATTTCTCCTACGATGCCTATCAAGCTCTTACGTGTTAGTCTTATCAAATACTTTTACATCTTCTCATACGTTCATTATAGTACAATTCATTTTGTTTAGTCTAGCTTTGGTTATCAACTGTTACTCAAATCCCTATATTACTATCAAGTCCAAATTTAGTTAACTATCGACTATCTTTATTAAAGGCTTAAGACTAATTTAAAAAAAAAAAAAATTAAGTCGCATGTTTAAATTAAACGGGTTCATAATAGAAATTCTTACACTCTCATCAACTTCGAAGTTTGTAAAAAAAATTTCTTTCTTTATATAAAGATCCACATACTACCCGCTTCTCATGAATTAAGAATCAAAAATTGGTTTGTTTGAAAACTGTCACCTTTATATAAGCGTGTTGTCTTTTAAAAACACAAATTTTCAAAATGCCATACAGTTTCTGCAAATAGTAGTAGTAGTAGTTAACACTTATAAGGTTTGCTAAACTTCAGATCATCAACTTTTTGTAATAAGTTTGGTCTCTACTATCTATCAACGTTTATTTTAGTAAAATAATGAGTTCCCGAGCATTTTCTTATAGTCACAGAATATATGGTCATATTAAAAAACTAAGTGGCACTCGAAAACTTTAAGAAATATATAAATTGTCATAATAATTCAACACACTACTGATGTGCTTAAAGTAGTTTAATATTTATTAACTAAATTAAATAAAAATAAACGCTAAGTAATACTCTAGACTCTCTAAAACTCGACTAAACTACTAACCGGCAAGTGAACCGATCGACTCTAGTAAAGCTAAGTAAGTCCGGATATTGAACCCACGAGACTTTCTAAATTACGTTTATTAGCTAATTAGACTCGACTACAAAACACGACTAATTAATTATATTTATTTGGGGGGTTTTTGTTTAAAAAACTAATTTAATACTATAATTAAAAACTATTTAAGAAAATAAGTAATTTAAACGAAAACATAGTTTGTCGTGAAAATAAGATGATGATGAGAAAACTACCTAGGCTAGAATCCCCTAAATTTCAGTAATGAATTAACCCGGAAAAATATTTAGTTATGGACTGGGATCGTAAAATAGACACTTAAAAGAAAAACCCGAACAGGATCCTGACCCTTCTCAAGAAGACACCTATGGGTTTCTAATAAATTTTAACGCACACCAGTATTAAAAATCAAGTTCCCTTACGGTCACCTAATTAATTATGATTTGGTTCCTTTATACGAAATCCTACCTTACAGCGCGGAAATCAAAGGCAATTTAAAATATTTAATTGACTCAATAGACAATAATAAATAATCAACCCTAGACGGACTCCTTACGAAGAACTAAATCTAGCAAGATTAAATAATAAAGATCTATCAATAACCTAGCACTTTACAGATTTTAGATTAGTAGCACACTTAGGTTTATTTGACAATATTATTCCTATGATCTTATCATGACATCAATCATAAAATAATCAAGAACACAAAGTAATCGACCTAATTGCAATCATATCATATGACAAACATTAATCAAGGAAAACTATGGAACAAAACTCATCAAACAATCCTAAGCATCCATATGCATCAATTTAATATAAATAAATCTTTTACTAAAACATAAAAACTATAACGATAAATAATCCAAAGTCAAATCAAAACATCAAAGTAGGTTCATCATAACCTAGGCAGTATAAGGGTTTAGCCAACAACCATACTCAAGACCAAAAGATAATAAATAGGTTCAAATAATAAATTCATAATGAAAATAATAAATTCAAACCGACTAATAAGGATTCTTGGATGAGTTGGTATTGAACCCGGATACAAAACTATTGTTGCTTCTTTCTCTTTCTTGGGATGAACTCTAACAAAACCTTCTGTCGATCTCTGTTCTTGCTGACTTCAAAACTCCTCTTTAATAATAATGATGACCCCTTTTATAATTGCTTGTCCTTTTCTTCTTTCACAAGTCAAAACAAAAACCGGCCCACAATTCTTCCTTCCGTTTAATATGTTTTTGTAGTCGGTTAAACAATAACTCAAATCTTAATTGGGCCGTGGAATCCTTCATCAATGGGCCCCTCATCCAAAAAAAAACATTCACTAATAAATCAAGTTATTTGTGATCTGCTTCACGTGAGTCTACATCAATCCACCATTATTAAATGCCAACATGAGTATTTCATTTAGAAACATGGAGTTTTAAATCATAACTTAATCAAATAGTATTTAAAAATAAAGAATTATTATCTAACCACGTTAACTTTTAGAAAAAAATATTAACTATATTAAATTTGTTTTATATTTCCATTGTTGATTTTCAAATTTAATAAAAATTACTCTGTTTTAACTTGTTGTCTCTTAAAACCTTAAAACCCCACATATGAACCAATTAATGATAACACTCAATAAAACCTAGTTAAAAAATACTTAAAAGTGTAGGAAATATTATATTATATATGTATATTTTAGACGATATCAACTACTTCGCATTATTTTCACGTGAATCTACATTTCTGGATCTAAACATTATATTAGCCAAACCGTAAGGATACAAACTCCAATTGTTATCCTTGCGTCATATTCCACTCCAATCAGATTATTAGGTAATCCTACTCGTTTTCAAGTTAGCATCACAAGATTAACTAATTCGAATACTATAGGTTTTGCACACTATGATCTGGTTTTTGATATTGTCCTCGTGTTGAACCTTTCAACTGATCAACCAAAAAGTTAAATTGAACCCTTGTTCAAGCTTAAAATCGAGGTCATTCATGTTTCGAAACTCCTACAAAAGTATCACTAGCCACACACACAGAGTGTGGATGGTACCACTAAAAGAGGTTTCTGCCCCTGACCAGACCATTATTTGTCTTTGACAAAGATTTTTTCGCATCGATTGATGTAAAATTCAAAACACGCCCACGAGAGACACCTAAAATTAGAGTGATAGTTCCTAGTGACAACAGCGGGTAGCAGCTGTGACTACTGTTTGTTATCCCGATCTAATTCTTATCGCATTCGGGTCTAAATCCTTCCTCTATAAACCTTAGCAAATAACCTTAACAATGCGAAATTCAGTCGTGAACACTAGTCTATGCTCTGCTATATATTTTGTTTAGGTAGAACGGCATACATCAATGTCGACACAACGCACTATCCTTGATAGTTAGTCACCTTTAAAGGTAGTACTCCTTCACTGATTAATTCATCCGAGCCGAAAGTAGATAAATCAGATCTCTGTACCGTCCGACTAATATATCTTATCAAAACTTATCTATTCCCTTTTATGTTAAACCGTCTCAATTTTGGGAGAATCAATTATTGGTAGCAATAATCGATTTTAATATTAATCCTTTCCATGCAATGGATGACCCATATATCCGCATGAAATTCCACTCGTCCATTCGACTTTAGGTCAAGACGATTGATGTGCTCTAAAATAGATATAAATTATATAAATATTTCTTATAGTCTAAATTGTTTTTGAGTTAATTTTATATTTTTATTACTCATAGTTGGCTCATATTTGGGTTTTATTGGTTTTGGTGGATAACGAGCTAAACCATTAAACATTTGATTTCTTTTAGATGTCAAATCGTCAACTCCAAAATGCAAGGTAAAATACTCCCAGGAGGCATGCAATGAAATTGAAGATCTTTAGTTCACTCAGATTATTCTAAAAACAATAGTTGGAGTTTTGCAAAAAAAAGAAAAAAAAAGAGTGAACGAGAAAACATCACGTGGGTTTTTTTGTTATGGTTAATAAATTGGTTTTTGGGCTATTGAGGTTTTCAACATCGATTAGTAATGTAACATGAAATCATTAAGGGCCTAGGGAAAATATATATATGATTATAAAGGGAGTTGACGGGAGGGAGGTTTTTCTTGACTTGGAGCTGGCCGGCCCTGTGGGCTTCAAAAGAAGAGAAGAAAAGCTGCCCATCGCAAGACTTAATTGAAGAGAAAAGAGCGCGTTGGTTTAAGTAGAGAGTTTTTAGGTTCAACACCTACTCTTCCAAACATTATTATTATTCGGTTTTAATTTATTGTTTTCGTCATGAATTCATTATTCGAACTTATTTAGTTTGGTTTGTTATTGAGTATGGTTGTTGGGTAAACCCCTAGACCCCCTAGGTTTATGATGAACTTTTGTTGACGTTGGATTTTAGTTTGAACTTTGCTTTTGTTATGGTTTATGATTAAGTAAGAGGTTTTATTTTTTTTTCATTCGATGCGTGTGTGCTAGGATTGTTTGATGAGCTTTATTGTTTCACAGTTTCCTTGGTGATTGTCTGTCATATGATAGGATTCTGTTAGGTCATCTACTGTGTGTTTTTGATTACTTTATGGTTGATTTGCAATAAAGCCATAGAAACAATATTAATAAATCAAATAGATCTAAGTGTGCTGCTAATCTAAATAGCTGAGAGGTGATAAATTATATGATAAGTCTTGGTTGTTTAAGATTGCTAGATTTAGTTCTTCGTAAGGAGTCCATCTAGTTTTGATTTTTCAGTCTTGTTTATCTAGTCGAGTGAATACTTTAAACTACCTTTGATTTCCGCGCTGTAAGGTAGAATTTCTTATAGAGGTACTTGTCATAAAATAATTAGCGACCGTAAACGAGTCTAATTAAACTGGTGTTTTTAAGAACTTAATAATGATCCATAGGTGTCTTCTTGAGAAGGGTCAGGTGTCCTGTTCAGGTTTTCTTTAAGTAACTATTTTAAGATCCCAGTTCCATAACTTAGCATTTTCCTACTATTTGATTATTGATGCATTAGGTTCTAGCCTAGGTGGTTTTCCATCATTATCTGAATTAAGTCTAAGTTCTAAGTTTAACCGTCTTAAGTTTTATTAATTAGCTTAAATTAGTTTAAAATTAGTTTATTAGTAAAAGCCCCCCAATAATAATAAATAAATAGTCGTGTCTGTAGTTGAGTCTAATTTAGCTAGTTTACGTAATTAAAAGAGTCTCGTGGGTTTGATATCCGGACTTACTTAGCTGTACTAGAGTCGACCGGTTCACTTGCCGGTTAGTAGTTTTAGTTAAGTTAAGAGTCTAGAATTATTAATTAGTGTATAGATTAGTGTTCATTTAGTTAATAAATTAATAACTACTTTTAGCATATCAACGATTCATTAACAATTACATTTTAAATTATTTATTTATGATAAAAGTGAGAATAGAAAGTTGTTTCGAAATTTTTTTCTCAAAGCTGGACTCAGTTGTCCACTATTGTCGTCTAGTCAACCCAAGACTTAGTAACCTCGACTACCAACTCTTATATCTTGATAGCAACACATATATATTATTCCTTCTATGTGATTACCTATGTTGACATCAGCCCCGACATAAACGAAACAAAAGGTACCTGCATCATGTCTTTGGTATAGTATCAAAATTCCAATCATCCCATGATCTAGCAAATACAATCCCTTGGAATCTTCAAGAATTCAAATCAACACGAACTTTCGTGCTCGTGATTAAAGACAAAAGACTACTATGATTCCTTCCTCACAGGCATATCCATTTTCCTAGTTAATTTTAACGACCGTCCCAAGGTCATCCTAACGACTTAGTTCAAATCTCTTCACCAATGAAATTTCCGGACGAATTCTTTTAACAAGGGGAGAATACGATAACTCGCAAAATTTTGTTCAAATCATTAAGGATAATTAAACATTGTTATCAGTTATAAGTGCCTAAAAATGTATGCATGTCATTACATCATTCAAGTCTGGTAAAACATCATACACGCGTAACATATAACTAAGGTAATTACAAGATTTACCCGTCCCATGCACCATATCTTGATACACATGACTGTTGGTGATATTGTATTTTGAATATATAATAAAACCTATATATTTTATAGGAAGAACAAAGTACTATCTTATTTTATAGGAAGAACAACGTACTATCTTTTATTTATATAGTGTATGTAGACAACGACTCTGAATCTCGCCCGAAGCGTGACAATACTTTATATTTAGTAAACAAACTTGTGTAACGATTCCAATAAGACGACTAAAATGAAAAATTACTAAAACTTTTTTATGATTTTATTAAATGCCTATGAGTATTGTAAGATTATGATCAAGCTTTGTTTTCACTAGAATAAAATAACTAACTAGATACATATCTGAAACTAGACTCCCCCATGTGATACATGTCCACATCGATGGAATGCATCCATCCATGAGCAAACTCCAACATTTTCACAATTAGGCTGCGTGCTATGGTGGGGGGCTTCGAAGCCCCTCCATAATGCCACGTCAGTGCCTCGTAGGCACTAGGGGCATCAATGCCCCAGGGCATAATGCCCCTCTATGGTGAGGGGGCTTCGAAGCCCAACCTTTCTTATTTTATTTTTTTTATAAAATAAAAAAACCAATACAAATAAAAATAAAAAACATATAAATAAAAAAACCAATACAAATAAAAATAAAAACCATATAAATAAAAATACAAATCCTACAAATAAAAATATAACTAATGCTCGTCGTCGTCCTCGTTTGCATATTTGGCCAATATCTTTGCTCTTCTTTTTTCCATCACCGCCCGCGACACAGGATTTAGATGCGATAGATCTTTTGTGATGAGCTCAAGTTCCTTTTGTTTCGTTCGCTCCTTGTGGATCTCTTTGTATTCTGCAAGCATCGCCTTTCTTTCTTCGTGCACCTTCATGAGGCCCTCCTGTCTTTGTTTTTTAATGTTGGCAATCTCGGCTAGCCCCCGCTCCAAGTTTTCAAGATGCGAACTCGTGTCGGAACTCTTAGAGGATGTGGTTCTGGACAAAGATCCTCCACCTCTAACAGCCGCCTTGGCTTTATCTCTTCCTAACGGCCGTGGTAAGTCATCCGGTTCGTCAAAAATTAATTCTGGATCCAACTTGTTTAGATTAATTTGACAACGACCATCGGACATGGGCTGCGACGGCGATTGATCGGCCGAAGTAGACGTTGTCTTTGACCGTTTGGACGGTCGCGGTGGTGATGATGTCGGGACCGTATACCACTTTGGTGAGCTTATGAATTGTCTCCAAATATCCAACATGCTCAAATCTTTATTATAAAGGGCTTTGTATTGTTTTAAGCATGCCACAAACACATCGACATCGCCCATGCCGCCTTTTTTGTTGTTCTGCACGCGGGTGTGAACGGATGTGAAGTCGGTTATTTGTGTGTGTAATGACTTCCATTTGTTGTAGACAGAGTTATTCCCGCGATACTCTCCTCGACCCATTAAAGCAAAGAACTTGGTGCGTATTTGTACCCAAAACTCAGGCGAATGTTTGACGTCACCTTCAATACATATAAAAGCTTAATATTAGTAAACAAAAAAATATAGCATGGAAAACATATAAATATTTTTATAATATACCTTGAATCGAGTCTTCGGAAGAGTTGATCCACGCTAAGGCTAATGCCATTACCTCGTCCGCTTCCCACATTTATCGTTCGCCCTTTTCGGTTGTTCGAACGTCACCCGGGTTCTTTTTTGTATGACTTCTTTTTGGACGCGGGACTTGCGTTTCGGGTATTTGGGTTTGTGGTACTTGAGAGGACGTATACGGAATTGGTGCCCGAAAGAACATATCGGGGGTAAAGGTGGCATGGGTGGAGGAATCGTCGGTCGTTGTTGGTTTGCATAGAACGGGTTGCTAAGGTCGACGTTATTTGCAAGCAAACTAGCCCACCACATACAACTTGGATCCCACGGGTTTTGATTCGGGTTCGGGTTTGGGTTCGGTGTTGAGCTTGAGCCCGGGTTCGGGTTCGGGTTCGAGTTAGGGTTCATGATTTGGTGTGAAGATGAATGTTGTGACGATGGTTAAATTTGGTGTAAGATGAATGTTGTGAAGATGGTTAAATTTGGTGTGAATATGAAAGTTGTTTGAGTAAAATTGAGAAAAAAGTTTGAATTTATATAGAAATGTTAATTTTATTTTTTTTTAAATGACTATATTACCGTTGGTGGTGGGCCCCCCACCTCACCCCCCTGCGCCCATCTTTCCCTCCACCTTTCCCCCCTCCGCGCCCCACCTATCGGCGGCCCTCGGCGGTGTTTGGAGCCCACTGCGCCCGTCTCCCCCTACCTTCCGCGCCCGTAGCGCATAGTCTTAGTGATAAAGGGAAGGAAAGGATGGTTTTTGAGTATTCATATGTCTAACCATGCTAAAATAAGCCATTATACAAAAATAGATTTAGAAAATAATTCAACTAGCATAAAGTGTGTTTTGACCCTTCCTTCCTCACCACCTTGAAAACGAGCCATCTTAAAACTCCTTCAAAATTTCGGTATTCACGCACACTAGCATCTTGTCTCTAAGTGGTATTACAAAAAGAACCTTAGACTACTTAAAATCATCCTAACAATCCAAAATAAAATCTCCACTACCTCACATCTCCCTGCCTCACTTGCTTTCTTCCTGGCCGAGCACACCAAACACACCTATATCATTTTATTTTATTTTTTTGCTTCTTACAAATCAACACCATCTTTATAATGACAAGTTAATACGAGAAGGTACACTTAAGTTCAAAAAGGATGAACCAAGGGTTAGGAGTAATATTATTCAAGAATAAGAAATTGGTGGGAGTGCTCAACTTCAAGATATTATTTTTTTCTAGCTTCATCATAGGACTTCGCAAAATATAGATGCACGTTGGACAAATACAAACAAGAGTTTTTAAACATCACTCACTGGCACCAAGGTGAGTTTCACGGCCTCTTTTCTCTTTTACTGTTTTACAAATTAAGGGGAGAAACATACTAAACTTATTTTGATAACTTTGCATGAACCTAGTTAGAAATTTTGCATAACATTTTTAGTAACTTTTCATAAACTTATTTAATAACTTTTCACAAACTTATTTTGTAACATTGTATAAACTTATTTGATACCTTACGCAAACTTAGCTAGTCTACAGAGGATTATCGATCTTGTTTAGGTTATCGTATATGTTGTATTGCATTTCATACATTCACTTTTATATCTAACAGAGCTTTTAAATTCATTAACGTAAAATTTTAGACAATGCTTTCATCGAAAAACGCACTCGTAACAAACAAGGTTTTCAACTTTATAAATAAGTTTTTAATGTACATTTTAATTCATGAAGACATAAATGAGTTTTAAACTACATGCTATTTATGAAAACATGAACAAAGTACATTTTTTGTCATGAAAACATATAGTTTTGATATACGTTTTATATCATTAAAGCATATATTTGAGAAATCATTACTTGTTTTATACATTTGAAACATAATATTTTCAAAACAACAGGTTTAATCATGCATTAAAACCTATGAATTCGCCAATAGTATGTTGACTCTTAAGTATGTTTTTCAGGTTATTAAAATCAGGAAGAAATTTGTGTTCGTGTAGAAGTATCGCGTCGCATGTAGGATCATCACGCTAATCAATAGCTGTGATTATCCATGAACGTCGCGCCCCCGCGTTTCTGCCTTAGCGGGGTGTGACAGATTGCTATCAGATCCATTGGTTAAAGTGAATTAGAGGGTCCAGTCTATAACTAAATGACTCGTCATAAACATTTTCATTGCATTTGCATTTAGATAAAAACATGTAACATTAAACAAAGATTAATCTCAGAAGGATGTCGTCCGCAACATTCACTCACTCTGAGCATTCCTCCTCAACGCTACGAGTGGTCGATGGTCTCCCACTTGCCACACTACCGAATAATACGTTGCACTAGTCCTCACACCTGCGTGAGTCATCTGCACCCTCAAAGTGGATGGATACCTATACGAGTAACCACTCAAAGTTGTGTTTCCACACATTTAAGAGCAAGTGATTGGAGGAATACTCTTCTAGTGTTCAGACTAAAGCTTCCACATAACTTCCTAACTCAAGGACGCATACGGGTGGACGCCTCTCGTCCATCCCATCCTTAACAACTTCAATAATAGGCTAAAACTTTCACTTTCCTTAGACATTAAAAAATATTTAATATGTGAGAATGAAACTAAATGAACACCTCTGTCCCTTGAACCAAGAGCTCGAATTTGGAAGGCGCCCGAACAATCATGCCAGACAATTTATTATTACGAGTACACACGTAGTAATGAAAAACCGTGCATGAAAAGCCTGGCGAATTCTATGATTCGAGCACATGTTCATATAGTCCAGGATCGTAAGTTCGTTAACTGAAACCTGACCTCTAAATAAAACGAATGCCTATTAGGATAACCAAAGCAATACCTTGCGATACACCAATCTATTGTCGATCACACGAAATATTTAGTATTTCGCACTGTTACTTTGATTAGTTAAGAAATGTTACCCTCGGTGACAAAGCCGATTAGGCACTACGTTAATATCATCCCATTGGCCTTTGGGTTCCCTACCCAAGCCGATTGTGAAAATATTTGTGACTTGTTACTTCACCGAGAAGTAACAACAAATAAACTTTCATTTATATTGGGTATGGGTGTTGTTGTTGTTTTGTTTTTATCACTTTCCCACGTGCTCCCTAGTATAGCACAAGTCACTTTGTGGCTCCCCTACCTCACTTCTCCTTACGACTATAAAAACTTCTAGCAGTCTTATGTAAAATCGGAGTGGCTCCGCTTATACGCGATCGACACACCGTATGGTGTAATACAACGGAAATTCCTAATTTTCCATGGTAAATGGAATCATACTCCTTTAAATCAATACTCTTTACATGCATGTCTCATAGTTTGTATCACCTAAAATTCCTCTTATCTGCGTAAAGACTTCCAATGTCTTCGACATACCTTTGTAGTAAGACTAACGATCCAAATGCACTCTACCTTTATTGAAATCTCTTCTTAGGTTCTAAACCGCTTTAATGCAACCCATTGAATCTTTCATTCCACCCATTTCATTGACTTCGATAAATAATATCGCCTTCCAGACGACTGTTCTTAGCGCAAAAATCCTTACATTTATCGTTATCATTCCAACATTCTCTAATCGTTAAATTTAGAAAGTGTTAACTACCTTGACAACACTTCAACCTACCACACTCAAATTTGTTGCTCCATTTAACATGATGATAGATGTTAGGGCTTGGATTTTCAGTATCCTCAGCACGCGATATATTTAGGATAATTCAAGGATACTGTATCCTTTATAGAAACATGTATCCTTAATATATTGTATAAATAATGAGTCGGTTGTTATTTTCTGTTGTTTACCAGGTCCTATAATGTTCCCATAATTCCTTAAAGACTCAGACTGCAGCTGGACTACTTCAAATAAAACGTGTTTAATAGAACTCATGGAGATCAAACGGCAAGTTGGAAGTAGTCCACTATTCCTGTATAACTAGGAATTCTAGTTAGCTTATTATTTGTATAAATAGAGCTTACTTGGATCATTTCACACACACTTTTAGCACTTGATACTTAGCACTCATCGCATATTGTAATCACGATCCAACTAGTTCCAACACTTGTAACCGATTTTGATTATTAATCAACTGGTGGTGATAGTTTTCACCGCCCGGGGTTTTTTTTCTTGTTATCCTTAGGATAACGGGTTTTTTCCTCGCAACAAATCATTGTGTCACCTCATTTTTACGTTCATTTCAACCAAGCACCAAGCCTCATTCACTAATTTGGTTACGAAATCGCCTTTGTTAAATTTTGACCAAAACAATAGATACCTACATTCGTCATTATAATGTTTTTGAACGGTCTTCCTTAGATAAAAGTTAAAAGATTTATTTCTCCTACGATGCCTATCAAGCTCTTACGTGTTAGTCTTATCATATACTTTTACATCTTCTCATACGTTCATTGTGGTATAATTCATTTTGTTAAGTCTAGCTTTGGCTATCAACTCTTACTCATATCCGTATATTACTATCAAGTTCAAATTTTCTTAACTATCGACTATCTTTATTAAAGGCTTAATTCAAATTTTTTTTAAATTGAGTCGCATGTTTAATTAAACGAGTTCATACTAGATATTCTTACACTCTTTTCAACTTCGAAGTTTATAAAAAAAAATTCATTCTTTTGATAAAGATCCACATACTACCCGATTTTCAAGAATTAAGAATCAAAAATCGATTTGTCTGAAAACTGTCACCTTTATATAAGTGTGTTGTCTTTTAAAAACAAAAATTTTCAAAATGCCATGTTGTTTTTGCAAATAATAATAATAATAATAATAATAATAATAATAATAATAATAATAATAATAATAATAATAATAATAATTAACACTTATAAGGTTTGCTAAACTTCAGATCACCAACTTTTCGTAATAAGTTTGGTCTCTACTATCTATCAACGTTTATTTTAGTAAAATAATGAGTTCCCGAGCATTTTCTTATAGTTACAGAATATATGGTCATATTAAAAAACTAAGTAAGTGGCACTCGAATACTTTAAGAAATATATAAATTGTCATAATAATTCAACACACTACTTCGCATTATTTTCACGTGAATCTACATTTCTTGATCTAACCATTATATTAGCCAAACCGTAAGGATACAAACTCAAATTGTTATCCTTGCGTCATATTCCACTCCAATCAGATTATTAGGTAATCCTACTCGTTTTCAAGTTAGCGTCACAAGATTAACTAATTCGAATACTCTAGGTTTTACACACCATGATCTAGTTTTTGATATTGGACTCGTGTTGAACCTTTCAACTGATCAACCAAAAAGTTAAATTGAACCCTTGTTCAGGCTTAAAATCGAGGTCATTCATGTTTTGAAACTCCTACAAAAGTATCACTAGCCACACACCCTAAGTGTTGATGGTACCACTAAAAGAGGTTTCTGCCCCTGACCAGACCATTATTTGTCTGTAACAATGATGGTTGACGCATCGATTGACGTAAAATTCAAAACCCGCCCATGAGAGACACCTAGAATTAGAGTGATAGTTCCGAGTGACAACAGAGGGCAGCAGTTGTGACTACCGGTTGTTATCCCGATATAATTCTTATCACATTCGGGTCAATATCTTTCCTCTATAAAACTTAGCAAATAACCTTGACAACGTGGAATTCAGTTGTGAACACTAGTCTACGCTCTGTGATATATTTGTTTTAGGTAGAACGGCATACATCAATGCCGACTATCCTTGATAGTTAGTCACCTTTAAAGGTCAGTACTCCTTCACTGATTAATTCATCCGAGCCGAAAATGAATAAATCAAATCTCTGTATCGTCTAGCTAATATATCTTATCAAAACTTATCTATTCCCTTTTAAGTTAAACCGTCTCAATTTTGGGAGAATCAATTATTGGTAGCAATAATCGATTTTATCATTACTCCTTTCCATGTAATGGACCCATATATCCACATGAAATTCCACTCGTCTATTCGAATTTAGGTCAAGACGATTCATTAACAATTACATCTTAAATTAATTATTCCTGATAAAAGTGAGAACAGAAAGTTATTTCGAAATTTTTTTATCAAAGATGGACTCAGTTGTCCACCATTGTCATCTAGTCAACCCAAGACTTAGTAACTTCGACTACCAACTCTTCTATCTTGATAGCAACACATCTATTATTCCTTCTATGCGATTACCTATGTTGACATCTGCCCCAACATAAAGCGAAAACAAAAGGTACCTGAAGAAACGTGGATCGACTCACTGGTAGACGATCTACTTTCCTCGGGTGTGATTATGCTATTTCACCGATGGTTCTCTTGGATCTGGGTTCTTCCACCTACAAAATGAACAGCACCGTCAACTTACCCCTCAGAAAGGGACAGAGGGGTCCTCTTTGGGGTAACCCTCCGGTGTGAGAATAAGTGTTTGTAGGAGAAGATAATAATGTGAGAGTAAGGAAAATGGAGTGTATTGCTTAATAGCTGAATACTCTGTAATTGGATGTGATTGTCTGTGTTACTGGCTGTAACTGTCTGTGATTGAATGTCTCTCCTTGTGGAGTTGATGCTGTATTTATAGTGCTAGGGTTTCCACTGATTGGGCTCAGCCTTGTTGGCCTCCCCCAATTGATCTGCGCCACGTGTCCTTTGGGACACCTGGTGCTTTCTCATTGGTTATAACCACGTGGTAGCACATGAGTTTTGCTGAGTTGTCCACCTTTCATTGGCAGCTGTCAACATCAGCATATTCTTATTCCTTAAAAAGATACCTTCTGGAAGGTTGTCTGACGTGCACAATCAAGGTTGCCCTAATCCTGATTTGGATAAGGACGAGGTTGATCATGTGCATGTGTGATATGCGCCTATCCTGAGGATGCGCGAAGTCTTCTCTTTATTCTCACGCGCAGATGTTTCATGCGCAAATGTGATATGCACGAGCATGCGATATGCGCCGCGCGCGGATGCGCCACGCGCATATGTGATATGCGTGAGCATATGTGATGCGTGAGCATCTGTGGTGCCTGAGCATGTGTGATGCCTGAGCATATGTGATGCGTGAGCATATGTGGTGCCTGAGCATATGTGATGCCTGAGCATCTGTGGTGCCTGAGCATATGTGATGCCTTGGCTTTGCGCCTTCATAATGTCTTGATTTCAAGCCTCTTGTCTATATCTTGTGGGTTGACCCGCCTCGCTCGGTGTTGAGGCGGGTACATACCTCTTCAAGCCCCCCCTCAGTCTAATGTGTGTCTTGTCTCGCGCGAGCGAGGTAAGATAGATGTTAGACTAAATAGTTTGCTCTTTTAGTAGGAGATCAATTGGGGGAGGCCAACAAGGCTGAGCCCAATCAGTGGAAACCCTAGCACTATAAATACAGCATCAACTCCACAAGGAGAGACATTCAATCACAGACAGTTACAGCCAGTAACACAGACAATCACATCCAATTACAGAGTATTCAGCTATTAAGCAATACACTCCATTTTCCTTACTCTCACATTATTATCTTCTCCTACAAACACTTATTCTCACACCGGAGGGTTACCCCAAAGAGGACCCCTCTGTCCCTTTCTGAGGGGTAAGTTGACGGTGCTGTTCATTTTGTAGGTGGAAGAACCCAGATCCAAGAGAACCATCGGTGAAATAGCATAATCACACCCGAGGAAAGTAGATCGTCTACCAGTTAGTCGATCCATGTTTCTTCATTGGCGCAATCCGTGGGACCCGAACCCACGACCACGTGGTAGCACATGAGTTTTGCTGAGTTGTCCACCTTTCATTGGCAGCTGTCAACATCAGCATATTCTTATTCCTTAAAAAGATACCTTCTGGAAGGTTGTCTGACGTGCACAATCAAGGTTGCCCTAATCCTGATTTGGATAAGGACGAGGTTGATCATGTGCATGTGTGATATGCGCCTATCCTGAGGATGCGCGAAGTCTTCTCTTTATTCTCACGCGCAGATGTTTCATGCGCAAATGTGATATGCACGAGCATGCGATATGCGCCGCGCGCGGATGCGCCACGCGCATATGTGATATGCGTGAGCATATGTGATGCGTGAGCATCTGTGGTGCCTGAGCATGTGTGATGCCTGAGCATATGTGATGCGTGAGCATATGTGGTGCCTGAGCATATGTGATGCCTGAGCATCTGTGGTGCCTGAGCATATGTGATGCCTTGGCTTTGCGCCTTCATAATGTCTTGATTTCAAGCCTCTTGTCTATATCTTGTGGGTTGACCCGCCTCGCTCGGTGTTGAGACGGGTACATACCTCTTCACTACCTGCATCATGTGTTTGGTATAGTATCAAAATTCCAATCATCCAATGATCTAGCAAATACAATCCCTTGGAATCTTCAAGATTCAAATCAACACAAACTTTTGTGTTCGTGATTAAAGACAAAAAACTACTATGATTCCTTCCTCACAAGCATATCCATTTTCCTAGTTAATTTTAACGACCATCCCAAGGTCATCCTAACGACTTAGTTCAAATCTTGTCACCAACGAAATTTCGGGACGAAATTCTCTTAACAAGGGAAGAATGTGACAACTCACAAATTCTGTACAATTCATTATGGATAATTAAACATTGTTATCAGTCTTAAGTGCCTAAAAATGTATGCATGTCATTACATCATTCAAGCCTGGTAAAACATCATACACACGTAAAATATACCTAAGGTAATAAGAGAATTTACCCGTCACATGCACCTTAACCTGATACACACGACTGTTGGTGATATTCTATTTTGAATATATAATAAAACCTATATATTTTATAGGAAGAACAACACACTATCTTTTATTTATATAGTGTATGTACGTAGACAACGACTCTGGATCTCGCCCGAAGCGTGACAATACTTTATATTTAGTAAATAAACTTGTGTAAATGAATCTAATAAGACGACTAAAGTGAAAAATTAATAAATTTTTTTTATGATTTTATTAAACACCTATGAGTATTGTAAGATTATGATCAAGCTTTCTTTTCACTAGAATAAAATAACTAATTAGATACATATCCGAAACTAGATATAAAAAGATTTATAATATCAAATGGTCATAAAATAATCCTAAAGTCTTTCACCAACCAACAAATTACTTTGACTCCCCCATGTTATACATGTCCACATCGATGGAATGCATCCATCCATGAGCAAATTCCAACATTTTTACAATTAGTGATAAAGGGAAGGAAAGGATGGTCTTTGAGTATTCATATGTCTAACCATGCAAAAATAAGCCATTATACAAAAAAGGATTTAGAAAATAATTCAACTAACATAAAGTGTGTTTTGACCCTTCCTCCCTCACCACCTTGAAAACGAGCCATCTTAAAACTCTCAAAATTTCGGTATTCACGCACACTAACATCTTGTCTCTAAGTGGTATTATAAAAAGAACCTTAGACTACTTAAAATCATACCACCATATTCCCTAACAATCCAAAATAAAATCTCCACTACCTCACATCTCCCTCCCTCACTTGCTTTCTTCCTGGCCAAGCACACCAAACACACACCTATATCATTTTATTTTATTTTATTTTATTTTTTTGCTTCTTTCAAATCAATACCATCTTTATAATAATATTTCAACCTTTAGACAAGTTAATACGAGAAGGTGCACTTAAGTTCAAGAAGGATGAACTAAGGGTTAGGAGTAATATTATCCAAGAATAAGAAATTAGTGGGAGTGCACAACTTCAAGATATTATTTTTTTCTAGCCTCATCATAGAACTTCTCAAAAAATAGATGCACGTTGGACAAATACAAACAAGAGTTCTTAAACATCACTAACTGATGTCAAGGTGAGTTTCACGGCCACTCTTCTCTTTTACCGTTTTACAAATTAGGGGGAGAAACATACTAAACTTATTTTGATAACTTTGCATGAACCTAGTTAGAAATTTTGCATAACATTTTTAGTAACTTTTCACAAACTTTTTAACAATGCTTTCATCGGAAAAACGCATTCGTAACAAACAAGGTTTTCAACTTCATAAATAAGTTTTTAATGTACATTTTAATTCATAAAGACATAAATAAGTTTTAAACTACATGCTATCTATGAAAACATGAACAGGTTTTAAAGTACGTTTTTTTATCATGAAAACATAAGGTTTTGATAAACCTTTTAATCATTAAAGCATATATTTGAGAAATCATTACTTGTTTTATACATTTTAAATATTTAAAACTCAATATTTTCAAAACATCGGGTTTAATCATGCATTAAAACTTGTGAACTTGCCAATGTTATGCTGACTTTTAAGTATGTTTTTCAGGTTATTAAAATCAGGAAGAAATTTGTGGGCGTATATAAGCATCGCGTCGCATGTAGGATCACCACGCTAATCAATAGCTGTGATTATCCATGAACGTCGCGCCCCCCGCGTTTCTGCCTTGGCTAGGTGTGACACAATAGCACTTGAAGAAAAATATGAAAGGATGAAAGGGAAAGAATGCAATCATCTCTATTTATACCAATTGTAATTAATGTGACAAAAAGGTGTACAATATAAAATGAAAGCAAGGCCCAACGGATGTGTGACATCGATCCTTCAAAGTTATACTAAAACCTAGTTACAAAACAATACAGATAAAAAGGCAAAAACTCAAGTATGACGACATTCAACCAGCCAAACCAAACAGTGGCTGAAATTAGCAAACGCGCGAGCACATTTTAACCTAATAAGGCACTTCACTTATGGTTTGCGGATAAGAAGTTATACAAGTCATGATCTTAGGCGCATATAACAAAGCACTTAAACGCACGCGTGACAACTCGGTCGGATAAGACTGTTCTTACGAGAAGGCTTAATGTCGAAACAACATGGCCCGCGTGCCATTCTGTGCTGGTATGATTCCCTATTTAGGCATCAGTCAAAAAGATCTACAAGTAGAGGCATTATTCCGAGGAAATAATAAGAAAAAAGTGGAATAACTTTTATATCATCGATAGAAAAGATTACATATGAATATACATACAAGTCATTTACAATATCAAAGCCCTGTTACTAAAAACATAAGTTCAAGAGGCAGAAGGATCTTGAGATGCACGCGGTGCTGCAAGATTGTCTTGCCCATCAAGATTATGGCAAGGGCCAACTTGAAAATTCTCACGTAAGCGCTGGACCCCATCATCTTGAGTGGCGTATCCTTCAATGAGCCATTGAATGAGTAAAAATAGATTGTCAAATTCTTGAAGTCAAGCATGATATTCAACATCTGTGTCTTGGTTATGCAATTCAAAATCAAATGCCAAACGGCCTTCCCGAGCAAGCGTAATACATTCTTCAAATCCGGCCTTTCGTCCCGCTTGGGAAGAGGCGAGAAGAAGTTTCGCCAAGCAGTCCCCTAGCTCAGGCCCATCCTTAATATGCTCAATAACCTTCAAGAGTGTAGCACAATGTTAGAATAATTCCACAATAGGAAGTGCAAAAGAGAAAAAAAGGAAAGTAATTACCAGGGGAAAGCAGTAAGTCATTAGCCACTTCCTTTCAGCAGTGAGTTGCTCAGCAGTTGCTTTGATTTTTAGTATAACCCTCCGCGAGGCGGGTATTGTCAGAGTTAAGCTCGGCAACCTGCTTGGCCTTCTCTGAGGCTTCAGCCCTTAAATGCTGGATCTCTTCCTTCGTGACGAAAGATCAGATCACCTTGAGTAAAGACTTGCTACTCCAAAGTAGTATTGGGTTCATGGGCTTTGAGGAGGTCAGCGTCCTTACTCTTGGTGTCTTCCCGGGCATTCCTAGCCTCCATGCGGGCAGTATCCCTCTCCGGCTCCATGTTTTTCAAAGCCTCCTTAGCTTTTTCCAGCTCTTCCTCCATTGACACTCAATCTCTAAATATTTCTCGACCTGAGGCAATAGCGTTAGCAAGATTATAATTAAAAATGTTGGCCACGTCAGATCGGGAACGCTCACGCTTTGCAGGCGGGAGGCAATGATTGAAATATTCATGACATGTGTCAACATTGGGCAAAAGTATATATGTGTGAACCCTGGGGTGGGCAAAAGTGAAATTGCACTAATTTTAACGTTATTTACTAATCTCGTGAAAATAACGTTAAAAGTAACAAAAGGTTAATCAGGCATCATGCGGTGGCGTTGATAGCCGAAAGACAAGGGTACATACACCAATCGACCGGTGTGCCGATGATTGAGTGTTATGTGCATTTTGTCGGGGGTCTTACCGGAAGCAACCTCTTTATTCCTACGGGGTAGAGGTAAGGTTGTGTACATCTTACCCTCCTCAGACCCTACCATAGCTTTGCTATTGGTAGGATATGATGATGATGATGATGATGTCAACATTGGAGAAGCGCGAGTCTGGGCGAAGAGTCTATTAGGGGAAGAAGATTGAAGGATCTCCTTGAGAGGGAGGAGTTTGAGTAGCAACTTGTGAGGATTCCCCCTCACCCCTCTTGACGGAAGCATGAGACGCTTAAATAGTTTGTTCTATTTGGGGCGCATCCTCATATTCCGTCATACCGTCCTTCTCAATAGACTTCCCCGTTTCAAGAGCAGCGGGAGGATCTTGTAGGGTTATTTCGTTGATTATTAGTTTGGTAGAATCTGCTAAACACACAAGTCATAAGAAAAGTGACGAGTTATCAGTACGTAACAAGAAACTGAAAGATAATTCTTACCTTGAGAAGCTTTTGCTGCAACGTTAAGAATATGGTCACCCAAGAGAACCTTCTTAGGTTTAGGAAGAACGGGCATCTTCCTCAAATCTTCAGGTTGGCTGGTCTTGGTGGTTACTGGATCCTCAGTTTTGGTGATAGCAACAGGCGGTTCCTCAAGACTAGAACCCCTGTCCTTAGAAATTCTGCTATCGGAATCGTCTTTGCGTTTCTGTTTGCGGGTGAGATCTGCAATAGCATGCAAACGCCCGCGTAATTAGTAGGGGAATATTCTTCATCAGGGGACGATGACTCCTCACTTGATGAAAGAAGTACTATCGTCCCATATGAATCAATGTCACAGCCCCGACCCCTATACCCCGGGAGGGGAGCCATGAACATTGAGTGGTGGTATCGATTTTTATTAAAATAATTTGCAGCGGAATATTTCATCAGAACCGTAGTTAGGAAATTAATCAGAGTTATAAATCACCATAATTCTTATTTCATAAACTGGGATAAAAACCCATTTTTATGCAAACAAAAGTTTCATAGGGATAAACCCTAATTTACAAAACACGTTTCTTTATTCTGGTGACAAGCCACTTATTTAAGCTGGAAGCCCACAGACATCATTCCTTTGTCTCTAACAGGTCACCTGAAACATGTTTAAAAATATTTGATCAGCAGGAAATACTGGTGAGTACATTCATTTATAAATGACACATTTTACAGTTATAGCATTAAGATGTTTTTATATCTGCTTGCTTACAAATTACCGAAAGGTACTTGTCACTCGACCGTATCTGTGACAGTGGTCATATTACTTATTGGCTAACACTTTTGTCCAATAAGTAACGTGTAATAGCCCAGTAGGCAAGCCTTGTATACAAAACCCCACAATACCAGTAGTAACCATCCCGTAAGTCTACAGAGACTTAATCACTGTAATGTAGTTTAAATCCTTTGAAAATATTTAAACTATCCTTCATGAGTTTGATGGTTTTGGAAAAGCATCATGACAGTATTGGAAAATCAATTGGCTCACGCAAATGTGAGTTATGCAAAAATTCGAATGTCTCACCTTGCAAGTTTATATTTAACAAGCCTTCTGATGTTAAGCACTTAGATTAAGCACAATGTAGTATATCTATATTAGTATAAACCCATAATTATAACGATAATCACGAGACATGAAACTTTACACGATGGCACAGTGTCATACCTTGTCAACGTAGAGCTTTTGGATTCGTGATATAAGTTCCTTTCGATCGGAGAGGTACCGTTACAACTACTTGGGTATAATACCAGCCTTATAAGAAATATTTGAGACAGAAAATGAAACGGAACAATTTGTGAAGTTCAGAATTCCTCCTTATTTATACTTAAAATTAAGCATCTTCGCGTATCGCGAAGGAATCTTCGCGTATCGCGAAGTTGCAGTAGGGTTGTCGAGTCAGCCCTAGCTATGTCACGTGTCTCGACACGTGTCAGGTGAAGTGTTGCAACTTCGCGTATCGCGAAGAAGCTTAAGCATACTCCTTCGCGTATCGCAAAGGTGCAAAAATACTAAGGTGGCCCTTAAGCGGCTCGCGGCGATGCGAGCGTGCGAAGTGCGCCATCAAAGCGCCCATCGCACTTCGCCCGTGCCCGTGCCCGTGCCCATGCCCGAGCCCGAGCCCGTGCCCGTGCGCGTGAGCGTCGGGTGCTTCGCACCCTCTGCTAGGACTACTGGGTGTGATTTGGCACATAAGAATATTATTATGTGAACTCTCTTCCTTATAAAGAGCTTACAAGTTATGTAATCTAGCGATGTGGGACAAGAGTTGGAAATCTTATTTATACCATCGTGGAGGCCTTCCATTTTCTTTCCTCCACCAATGTGGGATGGAATTTTCCTTTTTATTTTCCATTCTTCGTTTTACTTCTTCTCTTTTCTTTCTCATTTCTTCATTTCTTTCTTTGATTATTTTATTTCTTATTATGGTTTGTTATAATCAATAGGAGAAAGGAGCGAGAATTTAAAACATACTCGCCTTTGGCAAAGAAATTTTGTCAAAGACGGGCTCGGTGCGGACGGTTTTAGAGAAGAGAAATTTATCCCGAGTTTTGACCAAAATTGGGAGGGAGGCCGTATCACGCGGTTGGCGGTACATCTCTCCACGAACGCCATCTAAATGGACATTGAAGACAGTTCCTTCAGCTGAAACAGCAAACGAGCATTAAAAAAATGATGTGGAAGAACACTTACACTCATCATCCTTCAAATAATAAGGACAATCATCCAGGAACAGCCACAAACGGCTCATCCCTACTCCCATAAGCGCTTATTCGGGAATAAGGCGTATAGGAATCGGCGCACGAGTCAGAATCTCGAACCATGGTTGGTTGGTAGAGTCAACCGTTTCAAAATCTGGATATTTTTCAACCATGGAACAACGGGTCATCGTCAGCGGCATAACATCTTCCCAGATCCAGAGGAACTTGGTTTTCCACTCATGAGCAGCGCGAGGCGACTCAGTACCTATTTCCTTCTTCCTAATAGACGAGCAGTTGAACCAAATCCTATGGCTTTTTAATTTGTAGAATACAAAGAATTTGTCGACGGTTGGGACAATACCCTAAGATTGGCAGCAAAAGTCGAAGTGTCGAAGCCTTATCAACCCAAAAGGGTGCATTTTGGGAGATGTGTATCTAGTCAATACCAAAAACCGCCCCCAAGAACTTCGTAATTGGTAACCTAAAGTTACCAGTTGAAAAGAACTCGCCATATAACGCCATCTTACCTTTGGGAGGCTTATCAGTGGTCGAGCCTACAGACGATAGTTCCGGCTCCCATTCCGGAGCCAGACCGTAACCTTTGACGATGTCGGAAAAGTCCTTCTCTTTCCAAATAATTGGAATAAGATCAACGCTCGCCAGGGGATTATCTCTCTTACCAACGGCCATAAGGGAGTCTAAGGAATTTATCGCAACGAGCTATGATTAAATGATAGTAAGAAAGCAAAGAAGAAGAATAGCCAAAGTTAAAATTTCATAAGCGAATGAAGAATAGAAACGGTTAACCCCTTTTTATACCCATCGCAATTAATGAGATGAAAAAGGGAACGGTGAGAGAAAAGCAATCACCCAATGAGTGATTGACATGATAAGCGGGAAAAGGCAAAAAGCAAAAAGTAATTTCAAAACAGTCGGCAAGACATGTGTAGACACCTCGAAATAGGCTTCTGACACAACCCTGATGTAGCATTTCGGATTATTCAAACCCGTATTCGTTTACTCATCTCCCGACCCTGGAATGTTTTAGATTATTATTATTAATCAAGAATAAAATATTTAAGTTGCTAATGTTCATATTTTACCCCTCAGACTTTAGATGATGTTTATTTCTTATTTCTTTCATAATTAGCTCAATATTTAGCCAAATATCAAACTTCAAGGACCAATATTGTCAAAAATCCAAACTCCACCTCCTTGCACCCCGGGCGCCGCATGGCTGGCTGCCCACCTTGGTCGCGCGCCGCTATGGACCATCTGAACTGGTTTTGCGGTTGGATTTCGTTTATTAGCTCGTTTAAGGTATAAAATCATGTATATTAGACATATTTGAGTGAATTAAGGTCCAAGAAATCATAGTATAACTAAATTGCATATCCCTAATCGTTTCTTACAGACCAAGATCAAATCTATAGATTATTTCATTGATTCTCTCATTAAAAACATATATACTTGCTTAAACGAGTAAAAAGCCCATAAATAGTTTGTTTTCGTAATCTCTATATAAACAACCCCTAATCTCCTACCATAACACTTTACACAAACCCTAGAGGAGCCTTCTCAGCCGTCATTAGCCTCTGATCATCCTCAAATCCGTCGGTTTTTGCTAATTGGTTGAAGATTCAAGACTTGTTCGTTGACTTTGCTTGCTTTAGGACCTTTGACTTCTGTTTCTCATCAATCCTTTCACTTTCCGGGTAAGTTGTAAACATTGGAATCGTTCATATGCATTCCATAATCGATAACCTTCGATCAATTTCGGTGATTGAAGGGTGTTGACTGGTCAATTCGCTTAAAACCCGTTAAAGGGCGAAACATTCAACAAGTTTGACTTTACGTTTTCTCATGCTTCTCGTCAGATTCAATGTTCGGTCCAGAACACTTTTATTCTCGTAACAAAAATTTAAGGCTACTTACCAAAACCCGAATCATGACTCGCTGTTTGGATTCTGGTCGGTACCAGCTCGCTTAAATCTTAAATATAACATAACCGGAGTTCTAGATGTCCGTATGGATTGATTCTAGCGGCATTAAGTTCGTTTTTAATTATATTATCGTATCTCAAAGTTTCAGGTTCTGATCATTAATCTCGTTCGACGCGTAGTGGACGACTCGCTTAATCTTTAGTCCGTTTATCTTAATTAATAATCACTTGCCTTTAATCTAAGGTGAGTTTTATCATTCCCCTATTTCACTCAATTTTCACAAACATTATGGGGACATATGCTTATATCATGCTATACATACATATCTATATATACATACATATCAAAAATAGCAAACGTGTAATTGTGTGTGTAACATCTTGGGATTTCCCTGATCAAATTTTGGATTAAAGATGCAAATTCAGAAAGTTAAAGGGCCAAAAGTGCCAAATCTGAAAGTGGAAGGACCAAAAGGAAATTTCTGAAACTTATACATCTTCGCGTATCGCAAAGATGCAAAGAAGGAACATCTTCGCGTATTGCGAAGATGCTGGCACATAATTCAAAGCTTATCCAGTGACGTGGTGACACGTGGCGGCTCGAGGTTGACATGCAAAATTGCGGCGCCGACTTTGGCACCTTCGCGTATCGCGAACTGGCTCAAGCGAGCATCTTCGCGTATCGCGAAGATGCATGAACCAAGGCTATAAATAGGCAGCTACGGTTTCAGCCCATTTCACACCAATCTCACACTCATTCTCACACACTTAGTATTGGGAAGCGTGCTAGCTTTGCCGAAGAATCCCGAGGTCCCTTTTCGTGAAGTTCGAGCAAGGATTGAAGTGTTAACAAGCCGTAGAGTTGTTAAGCGAGTTAGGAGTGAAGTTCTGCCAACTAAACAATCGTTCTGCCTTAGCATAAGTATTCAAGCATCCACTAAGGTAGAATCTAAGTCTAAGTTATTATCAATTTTCTTACATTAAGCTTAGACTCAGTCGAGGCTATGGCCTTTAACCTTGAAAGCATTTTCAAAAGCATTCACGAACCGATTTCAATCAAACATTATTTTTATAAATATAATGTTATACAAAACTATATTTTGACGGGCATGTTGTAACTGGATGGGGGATATCATTAGTAGACTTTTCTTGCCTAAGGTAAGTAATTCGTACACATCCCAATCAACCGCGGGACCCGTTTACTTACCTGGAGAAGTTTGCCAATGTGATAAAATCTATTAGGCCAAAGCATGCTATATCAAACGTCACATAAACACAATCATGATTTCAAAACATTCACAAACCTAATCAAGGTTAAAACCAGACTTAAAGTCTGCAGTCTAATCCAGAAACACCATCAGGGTGATCATTCAAACCTATTTGTTTATAGGTTGACAATCACTTGCAATCAAGAAAGGTTTTCAAACAATCATATCATCGATTTAGGTGAATACGTTAAACCTTTAAAAATAGTCAAACATATTTATACTCAATAGGATAGACAGGTTGTTTGTCTTGTTGAGTCAGTCAACTATTTGCATGAGATTACGTGATCTCTAAAACATTGTAATACAAATTAGAGAATAAACCAACTCAGACCGAATACACATGTGTCTGGATCTAAACATAACCGTTAAGCCTAAAACAGTCAAAGGCTACGTGGTCGTGGGCTAATTGTCATATATAGTTTCTCCGGTATGGGCTACGCGGCTCGAAGACTTGTGTGTGTGTAGGGCAGTGTTACATATACCGGGTATAGTAATATATCCGCTGAGTTTGTCCAGAAAAGTATATTTGTATTATGATTGTTATTTATATGCTTTTAGAGTCATAACTATTCACCAGCACATAGCTGACGTATTTTAATCCCACCTGCAGGTAACTAAGTTGATGATTACTAGAAACAAGGAATAGAGTCATCCCGGAGATAGAAGTTCGCATATTTGATGGCTCAGTTTTTGATATACAAATCCTTGTAATATTTAATACCAATATTTTGTAAACTTTCATCTTGGGTGTTTAATTCCCAAGAAAATTTTCAATGTAAATTAATATTATATTAAACCTTTAAAGTCTTCCACTAAAATTTACCAAAAACTCTGATACATTTACAAAACTGGTACCAACTATTGGTCACACTCCTAGGCCCAAATTTGGGGTGTGACTGATTAAATCTACTTGTTATGTGCTTACTTGTTTATGTGCGCATTCATGCTCGGAGAGGTCTCGCATATCCCCATGTATTGGGTTCTCATTCTATTGACCACCGCCTGATTCGCTTGGCAACGGTCTTACTCTATTTATTTGCTCATAGTTGATTTACCGGCATCCGATTAGCTTGGCAATGGTTTAGTCAACAACTTATTTGCTTATGGTTTGATTTCATTACCGCATTTATTACTTTTTGCTTATTTATTATATTAACATTATTTTTGGTGTCAAAATTGGTGATAGACTCATTCAACTTATTTGTTGACAAAACTCCATTTTCTACGCATATGCAGGTTGCCTGAGTTGAAGGATGGACACTTAGGGTTATATTGAAGACAAACTTGAATTTAAATGATTGTATTTATTTATTTGAATTGTTTAGTTATATTTGATTATTGTTTGTGTTATTTGAACAAAATAATTAATTAGATGTTGTCATTTATATTTATGATAGTATCTTCGAGCTGTGAGCAATCTGATCACGCCCCGACATTTCCTCCTTAGGTTAGGGTGTGACAGATTGGTATCAGAGCCGAAGGTTATAAGATAGGTCGTTAGAAATTGTCCTAGACATATGTTAGGAACCCTATACGTGCTTATCTGAACTGCCTTATGTACTATTTAATCCCACCTGCAGGTAACTAAGTTGATGATTACTAGAAACAAGGAATAGAGTCATCCCGGAGATAGAAGTTCGCATATTTGATGGCTCAGTTTTTGATATACAAATCCTTGTAATATTTAATACCAATATTTTGTAAACTTTCATCTTGGGTGTTTAATTCCCATGTAAATTTTCAATGTAAATTAATATTATATTAAACCTTTAAAGTCTTTCGCTAAAATTTACCCAAAACTCTGATACGTTTACAAAACTGGTACCAACTATTGGTCACACTCCTAGGCCCAGATTTGGGGTGTGACATGTTGGTATCAGAGCCATCGGTTTTAGCGAATTATGTATTATGATAATAGTACCTAAGTTTTAACCATAAGATTGCTATTATTTTAATTATCATGTAGGGATAAGATAGGATTGGTAAGCTTCCTATCCCTAAGACTAATTTAAGTGCAGATGTCGTATTTTAATTTTCTTGGTCATAAGCGTCGAGTCGCTAGAAGGACTAATCCCACCCCTATGCCTTATCCGCTAGATATGGCAAGAAGCAACAATAATAGTTATTATACTAGCTTTTTTGGCAAAGAGCAGCCGATAGTTCCGAATGTACCATACGGAACTCAACCAATATACATGCCTGGTAGTCATCAAATGCCGATTGAAATATCGGATGACACAACAGAAAACAATCCTCAGTATCACCCGATAGAAGAAGTAGAAGTTCAGAGCCAATTTAATCAGGAACTATACACCAATTCTTCTAGTTGGATGAATTGTCACTCAGAACCAAACATATGGCATTTTGGATCGCCACCCCCGAATGCCCAAATCATTGCAGAACCCAGTCGCCGTGCTCTAGCTCAACCCCAAGTACCAATGGATGATTCCTCTGAACCCGAGGAAGAAGAAGAAAATGAACAAGATAATCGCCAATTTCCACCTTACGTAGGTCCCATCCCAACAATTTCAGAACAAGCCAATGCAATATGGGAAGAATGACGTTTGATTGAGGAATTTTACACCAAAAACATACCTGATGAGGAAATGCAGGCATACGTAGCTAATCCCCACTTGTATCCTAGAGAAAATGCATATCTATTCCCTGCTGCATCAGCACCCACAGGTTATCCAAATCCGCCCAACGCAGTGATGGATGAACTCAGGAATGAAAGAATAAATAAAAAGAAATTAGAAAAGAAAATAATAAAGAAGTGTGATAAGATGAAAAATCTTGTTAAAAAGTGGGTCAAAGATTAGAATAAGTTGTTATGGTTATGTTGTTGTTGTGTTTCCCTTTCTATGTAATATAAATCAAAAGAAATTGAAAATGTTGTATTACTATTTTCTAAGTTATTGCTACTTTTAATTTTATAGAATGTTAGGAAAAGAAAAGGCCGATAGTAACCCAACTGTTCAAGATAACAACAATGAAAGGACAATGGAAGAGAATATTCGAGCAATACCTCCTGAATATGTATGTGGTATTCGTGACTTGATTAAAGAGGCTGTTAATCCATTAGTTGAACTAATGAAAAATAATCCAAGTAGAACTGCTTCTCATTCTAAACGACCCAGCCAAAGCAAACACGAAACTGTCCAATCTAAACGGGAAACTAAAAAGGAAACTGAAAAGAAAGAAACTGAAAAGAAGGAAACAAGAAAGAAGGAATCGTGAAAGAAAGAAGAAGTGAGTGCTAATAGCTCGACTGCAGAAAACGAGCTACCAAACAAAAAAAAGAAACCAAAAATTCAAGAAGGTTGTGATTTTAAAATTTTCAAAGTATATAGCCCCAAGGAGTTCTATGGAGATAAGGGAGCTATTGTAACCCTCCGATGGTTGGAGGAAATGGAATCGATTGTGATTATTAGCAAGTGTTCTGAAATGGAGAAAATTCAGTATACCTCCCAGATGTTCAAGGGAGAGGCCCTAGAATGGTGGAATACCCTTATTGAAGTCAAGGGTAGAGAGAGTTTGTACAATCTGGAATGGAAGGAATTTAAGGAAATGATTTTGAAAAGGTTCTGTCCGATTAACGAAATCAACCAAATACAAACGAAGCTGTGGAACCATCGGGTTATTGGAATCAATTTAAAGGAATATAACACCAAGTTTTTGGAGTATTGTCGCATTGTCCCACATCTGGTCACCCCCGAGTTCAATAAGGTGACTAGATACATTTACAGATTACCAATCAAAATCCGTGATTTGGTTCGTTCGCACATGCCATCAACGATTGAGTCATCAATGGAGTTAGCCGGATATCTGATGGATGGTATGATCCGTAATCGAGATGAAAGGAAGAAGGTTGAGGAGAAGTCTCCTGTTGGTGAAAAAATGAGAAAAGTTGAGAAAAGAAAGGAAGGGACATTTATGTACACACGTCCCATTTGTAAGTCATGCGGTAGGAGGCACTATGGTAAATGTTTACGACCAGCCAATACTGTTACCTATAATTTTTGTAAAAAGCCTGGTCATGTGGAAGCTGATTGTAAAAGAAAAACAGTGGTATGTTTTGATTGTGGAGAGAAGGGGCATTTTAGTACTGGGTGCCCAAAGAGGAAGCCAGCAACCACTACAGCTAGTGCAAGTGGAAATGGCACAAGAACCGAGGCTAGAAAAGGAAATGCTCGAGTTTTCACGCTCGACACTCAAAGGGCAGCCGATATTCCGGATGTAATTACCGGTACGTTCCCTATCAAAAACATTTATGCTAGAGTGTTATTTGACTCTGGTGCTAATCAAAGTTTCATAGACCATAAGTTTTGTAGACTGTTAAATACACCTCTAGTAAAATTGAATGATCATCTTGAGGTTGAAACCGCTAATGATGAATTGATTAAAATAAACGAAGCTTTAAGTGACGCAATAATTTCATTAGCTAGTTATAATATACCTGTGCGATTGTTTCCGATGACATTAGCAGGATTCGATGTAGTGTTAGGAATGGATTGGTTAGTTAGGAATCAAGCCCGTATCCTATGTGGTGATAAGATGATTGAAATTCGAACACCAAATAGTAAAATTATTCGAATCGTCGGAGATAAGGAGGCAGGAAAAGTTGGAATAATTTCAAAGATAAAAAGCCAGTCGTTGTTTAGGAAAAGGATGTCTTGCTTTTATGGCTTTTGTAACCAAAGAATCCGAATCAAAGAAGTTGGAAGAAGTACCAGTTGTTTCAGAGTTTAAAGATGTATTTCCTGATGAGTTACCAGGAATTCCGCCAGACAGAGAGGTAGAGTTTAAAATTGACTTGATTCCAGGAACCTCACCGATAGCCAAGTCCCCTTATAGACTAGCCCCTACAGAGATGAAGGAACTGAAGAAACAGTTGGATGAATTATTAGAAAAAGGATTCATTAGACCAAGTTCGTCGCCATGGGGAGCCCCGTTACTGTTCGTTAAAAAGAAGGATGGTTCAATGAGAATGTGTATAGATTATCGGGAACTGAATAAGGTTACAATTAAGAACAAATATCCACTTCCTAGGATTGAAAATTTGTTTGACCAACTTCAAGGTGCAAGATATTTTTCTAAAATTGATCTCAGATCAAGATATCATCAATTAAAGGTTCAAGAAAAAGATATTTCTAAAACAACATTTAGAACAAGGTACGGACATTATGAGTTCACATTTATGCCTTTCGGACTCACTAATGCTCCGGCAGCATTCATGGATATGATGAACCGAATTTGCAAGCCATACCTTGACAAATTTGTTATTGTGTTCATTGATGATATTCTTATATATTCCAAATCGGAAGAAGATCATCGAGTTCATCTAAGAGTTATGTTGGAAACCTTGAGGACAGAAAAGTTATATGCCAAATTCTCTAAGTGTGAATTTTGGTTACCGGAAGTTCAATTTCTCGGTCATATTATAAATGCAAAAGGAATTCAAGTTGATCCCGCTAAGATAGAAGCCATAACTAAATGGGAGAAACCAAAAACACCAACTCAAGTGAGAAGTTTTCTAGGTCTAGCTGGATATTATCGAAGGTTTATCCAAAATTTTTCAAGAATAGCAGTCCCGTTAACCGCACTTACTCGAAAGTTGGTCAAGTTTGAATGGGGACCAAAGCAAGAAGAAGCATTTGAGACATTAAAAGAGAAATTAACAAATGCGCCAATCTTGGCTTTGCCAAAAGGTCAGGATAACTTTGTCATATATTGTGATGCATCGCACACAGGTATGGGAAGTGTTCTGATGCAAGGAAAGAAAGTTATTGCATATGCTTCAAGACAACTGAAGGTTCATGAAAAGAATTATACTACACATGATTTGGAACTAGGTGCAATAATTTTTGCATTAAAACTATGGAGACATTATTTGTATGGTGTTAAGTTTACCATATACACTGATCACAAGAGTTTGAAGCATATTTTCGATCAAAAAGAATTGAATATGAGGCAGAGGCGTTGGATGGAAACTTTAAACGACTATGACTGTGAAATTGTGTATCATTAAGGGAAAGCAAACGTCATGGCAGATGCTTTAAGCAGAAAGGAACATGTTAAACCATAAAGAGTTCGAGCTTTAAGAATAGAAGTTAAAGTAGATTTGATCAATCAAATTAAAGAAGCTCAGAAATTGGCACTAGAAGAAGAATATGTTAAGGCTGAAAAAGAAAATGGAACGATTGATCAACTGGTTAAAGGTAATGATGAGATACTCAGATTAGGGAAAAGAATCTGGGTACCAATGGTTGGAGAATTAAGGAATAAGATTCTTGATGAAGCTCATAAGTCAAAATATATGATGCATCCGGGAAGTGACAAGATGTATCATAACCTAAGGAATGATTATTGGTGGATTGGCATGAAAAAGGACATTGCCATATATGTTGCCAAGTGTTTAATGTGCTCAAAAGTAAAAGCCAAACATCAAAAGCCATTAGGGTTATTACAGCAGCCTGAAATCCCAATATGGAAATGGGATATGATAACCATGGACTTTATTATGAAATTACCAAAGACTGCTCGACAAAATGATGCGATATGGGTTATCGTAGACAGATTAACAAAATCGGCTCATTTCATTCCAATACAAGAATCTTATAGCATGGATAAATTGGCACGATTATATGTTGAAAATATTGTATCGTTTCATGGTGTGCCATTGTCTATCATTTCCGATAGAGATAGTCATTTCACTTCAAAATTTTGGGCAAGTTTTCAAAAGGCTATGGGAGCGTAACTGAATTTAAGTACTGCGTATCACCCGTAAACAGATGGTCAAAGTGAACACACTATCCAAACGTTAGAAGATATGCTTCGTGCATGTGTAATTGATCTAGGAGGAAGTTGGGATACTCATTTACCTCTAATGGAATTCTCCTATAACAACAGTTATCATACGAGTATCCAAATGGCACCTTTTGAAGCATTATATGGACGGAAATGTAGAACACCTATTTGTTGGTCAGAGACTGGAGATAACCAGTTATCAGGTCCTGAAATTGTTCAAAAGACCACTGATCAAGTGATCCAAATACGAGAACGATTGAAAGCGGCAAGAGATAGACAGAAAAGTTATGCCGATATTCGCCGCAAGCCTCTAGAATTTCAAGTAGGAGATAGAGTATTACTCAAAGTATCACCTTGGAAAGGTGTAGTACGATTTGGGAAGAAAGGAAAATTGAGTCCACGCTTCGTTGGACCATTCAAAATACTTGAAAGAATAGGACCTGTTGCATACCGGTTGGAGTTACCTGATGAAATGAGTGGCATTCATGATGTATTTCATATATCACATTTACGCAAGTGTTTAGCTGATGAAACTCTTGCAATGCCATTAAAAGATGTTGAGGTTAATGAAAAACTTAAGTTTGTGGAACAACCAATTCAAATTGAGGATAGTATGATTAAATTCCTCAAGCGTAAACGACTTAAGTTAGTAAAAGTCCGTTGGGATTCAAGGCGTGGACCTGAGTATACATGGGAACTTGAATCAGAAATAAAAAAGAAATACCCATACTTATTTCAATAAATCTCGAGGACGAGATTATTTTAAAGGTGGGGAGTATGTAACATCTCGGGATTTCCATGATCAAATTTTGGATTAAAGATGCAAATTCAGAAAGTTAAAGGGCCAAAAGTGCCAAATCTGAAAGTGGAAGGACCAAAAGGAAATTTCTGAAACTTATACATCTTCGCGTATCGCGAAGATGCAAAGAATGAACATCTTCGCGTATCGTGAAGATGCTGGCACACAATTCAAAGCTTATCCAGTGACGTGGTGACAGTGGCGGCTCGGGGTTGACATGCAAAATTGCGGCGCCGACTTTGGCACCTTCGCGTATCACGAACTGGCTCAAGCGAGCATCTTCACGTATCGCGAAGATGCATGAACCAAGGCTATAAATAGGCAGCTACGGGTTCAGCCCATTTCACACCAATCTCACACTCATTCTCACACACTTAGTATTGGGAAGCGTGCTAGCTTTGCCGAAGAATCTAAGTCTAAGTTATTATCAATTTTATTACATTAAGTTTAGACTCAGTCAAGGCTATGGCCTTTAACCTTGAAAGCATTTTCAAAAGCATTCACGAACGGATTTCAATCAAACATTATTTTTATAAATATAATGTTATACAAAACGATATTTTGACGGACATGTAGTAACTTGAAGGGGGATATCATTAGTAGGCTCTTCTTGCCTAAGGTAAGTAATTCGTACACATCCCAATCAACCGCGGGACCCGTTTACTTACCTGGAGAAGTTTGCCAACCTGATAAAACCTATTAGGCCAAAGCATGCTATATCAAACGTCACACAAACAAAATCATGATTTCAAAACATTCACAAACCTAATCAAGGTTAAAACCAGACTTAAAGTCTGCAGTCTAATCAAGAAACACCATCAGGGTGATCATTCAAACCTATTTGTTTATAGGTTGCCAATCATTTGCAATCAAGAAAGGTTTTCAAACAATCATATCATCGATTTAGGTGAATACGTTAAACCTTTACAAATAGTCAAACATATTTATACTCAATAGGATTAGACAAGTTGTTTGTCTTGTTGAGTCAGTCAACTATTTGCATGAGATTACGTGATCTCTAAAACATTGTAATACAAATTAGAGAATAAACCAACTCAGACCGAATACACGTGTGTCTGGATCTAAACATAACCGTTAAGCCTAAAACAGTCAAAGGCTACGTGGTCGTGGGCTAATTGTCATATATAGTTTCTCCGGTATGGGCTACGCGGCTCGAAGACTTGTGTGTGTGTAGGGCAGTGTTACATATACCAGGTATAGTAATATATCCGCTGAGCTTGTCAAGAAAAGTATATTTGTATTATGATTGTTATTTATATGCTTTTAGAGTCATAACTATTCACCAGCACATAGCTGACGTATTTTAATCCCACCTTCAGGTAACTAAGTTGATGATTACTAGAAACAAGGAATAGAGTCATCCCGAAGATAGAAGTTCGCATATTTGATGGCTTAGTTTTTGATATACAAATCCTTGTAATATTTAATACCAATATTTTGTAAACTTTCATCTTGGGTGTTTAATTCCCAAGAAAATTTTCAATGTAAATTAATATTATATTAAACCTTTAAAGTCTTCCGCTAAAATTTACCCAAAACTCTGATACATGTACAAAACAGGTACCAACTATTGGTCACACTCCTAGGCCCAGATTTGGGGTGTGACAGTGTGTGATTGATTAAATCTACTTGTTATGTACTTACTTGTTTATGTGCGCATTCGTGCTAGGAGAGGTCTCGCATATCCCCATGTATTGGGTTCTCATTCTATTGACCACCGCCCGATTCGCTTGGCAACGGTCTTACTCTATTTATTTGCTCATAGTTGATTTACCGGCATCCGATTCACTTGGCAATGGTTTAGTCAACAACTTATTTGCTTATGGTTTGATTTCATTACCACATTTATTACGTTTTGCTTATTTATTATATTAACATTATTTTTGGTGTCAAAATTGGTGATAGACTCACTCAACTTATTTGTTGACAAAACTCCATTTTCTACGCATATGCAGGTTGCCTGAGTTGAAGCATGGACACTTAGGGTTATATTGAAGACAAACTTGAATTTAAATGATTGTATTTATTTATTTGAATTGTTTAGTTGTATTTGATTATTGTTTGTGTTATTTGAACAAAATAATTAATTAGATATTGTCATTTATATTTATGATAGTATCTTCGAGCTGTGAGTAATCAGATCACGCTCCGGCATTTCCGCCTTAGGTTAGGGTGTGACAGATTGGTATCAGAGCCGAAGGTTATAAGATAGGTCGTTAGAAATTGTCCTAGACATTTGTTAGGAACCCTATACGTGCTTATCTGAACTGCCTTATGTACTATTTAAATTGTTTACAGCTTGCTTAGATTAATTATTTAAATTGTATTTATCTTGTTTATTTGTTGCACACACACACAAATTCCGAGGTTATGCCTCAACTTTCAAATATTTTTAAATCCTCTTAATTTTTGGTAGATTATATTTTATTGTGGGAAATTCCTTAAGAATTCCCGTGTTTTGCTCTTTCACCTTGAAGCGTAGGGGTATCACAAATCTCATACAACCATAACTTCAAGTGGTACCCGTGATCGGCTAAACGGTTGCGTGGTAAACATAACTGGCTAAATGGTTATACTTCCAAGTTGTGTTTTAAATTATTTTAAATGCTTAGTTGGGTGAAAAATCCATGGAAATCCATGGACACTCCAACTATTCATTTCTTAAACCATTTTCGATTGATTTTTGGGTTGGAACGTATCGTCCGGGGTGGTTCCTGAGATGCACCAACTACTTATATTTGATTCGTTGATTCGATATTTAGTTGAGTCGGTTAAATGCCATGTAACGCTCATGGTCCGAATAACTCCATTGATTTGATAATTCGTTAATTAGTTGGGTCAGTTAAGTGCCATGTACACGCTCATGGGCTGAACAACTCAATTGTTTATTACACGTTATTTGAATTGGGCCATCAAATTGCCATGGAACGCTCATGGGAGGCCAATTTACAAGCTTTATGTTGTTTATTTAGTTGGGCCATTCAAATTGCCATGAAAAGCTCATGGAAGGTCAACTCGTTTGATATGCTTGGTTATTTTATTTTTGAAAATTTTATAAAAACATTATTTACTTAAATGCTTCAAACTCATACATATTATTTTAATTCTTGACTCGTCCTCGAGTCTTCACTAGTACTAATTCATGTACATACATATACATATACATACGCCATCCCCATTATTTTATCTCAACTCATTCCTACAACTTACCTGTCATTTTACACACTTCCATTATTGGTCCTCATAGAATGTCTTTCCCTAAGAATCCATCGTCATAATCAACGTCGTTCATTTGCTTTTCACGATCGTCGTTCGACTACTAGAATCAACCAGGAGTTGCTACTGTATGCCATTAACCGACCAAAGGATCGTCAACCTCAACAAAACTAAAATACACCGAACAAGAAATCTTATAATAACTCATGTCCGTTAAAATATCATTTAAATTATATTTTCTTATTTATATCCATATCGTCAAACTATAAATTTCTAAGTGCATTTAAATCCTTATCCTCAACTTTAAACTATAAATATTTTATCATCTCTTGTTTTCCTCAATATCATGATGGTTTTCACTCTATAAATCTTTAAAATTCAATTATTGTAAATTTTATTATTATTAAACTAAATTATGTATTCTCTAAATTTAATTTCCATTTTAAATAAAAAAATCCATTAATTAATTTAACTTTTATTATTAAATTGACTTTTTGATTGAACCTTGATCATAAATATTTTGTAACATTCGTTATTTTTCAAAAGAAAAAAAAGACCCGACTTGTTTTGAACGTTCGGTGTAATCTAATCTGGGCTGTCATTTATCATTTAGAATAAAGTATTATGCTTTGCTTAATATTTGGAATTCTTTTTTTAAGTTGTAACATTTACCTAACTTATTAAAGTTTATAGTTTCTCTTTCTTCTAAAATAAAACATTTTTTAAATTGAATTAGTTTATATAAAGTTAAAATCGTGTATCATCAATATATAGATATAAATGTAAAGATTACATAATTGTTATCGATGAATAGCCGACCTTTCATTCAAAAGGTTGGTTTAATATTAACATTATTAGGGTTATAACATTTTCTATTTTCTTTTAGAGTTAAGAAAAATGAAATTTAAAAACTAAAACTAAAGGGGTTGATTTTGTAACGTTGGATTTTTATATGATTAAAGTTGAAGGGTTGTTTCTGCCAATTGCTCAAACTTGATTTAAAGGCATGTCCTTGCGTTGAAATCCTTATAAAAGATGGCGAATATAGTCGATTTCGATCATATCCAACTAGTAAATTTTACCCTAGTTCGTTTTCTGCCTCCGTTTAACTACGCCGCCGTCGCCACTAGCGTTTCTCCGGGGATATCCGTCGACCTTTTATTCGGACACCAATTCTAGGTAATTGATATATCTTACGAATAGTTTTCTTTCTTTACACTCTGAGCAAAAACCCCATGGTGTCGAGCACCATTGTTACAGTCCAAGTCGAATTTTTTGTTGGGGTTTTGAATGTTTGGAGGTGGGTTGGTCTAACCGAAAGTTAACGTCATCTGCTTATGTTTATGTTGGCAAACAAATATTATAGCAATTAGAAGATGCCCAATAGTTTATATAATATCTTGTTTATAATTCTTCTGGTATAAATTTTCAAAGGTTAATTATTATTTATAATTTTTTATTGGAAAACCTCATGTGGCATACGGGGTCTCACTCTAGTTATAAATAATATTCATGTCAATAACAAATAAGGAAAAAATAGAATGTTACACTAGGTCTGCAATGAAAAGATTTCACGGTGAACACCTAAATATTCATTGATAGTTGTTTGCTTATTAATATCCTTTTAGTGAATAAACATTGATATTTGTTTGCTTATTAATATCCTTTAAGTAAATAAATTATCAAAAATTAATTATCAAATTACTTGTGATTGAGAAATAATAAACAATACTAATGAGAGAATATTAGTCGACATTAACATGCAATCAAAAGCATGTTAATGTAATCAAAAGCATTTACGTGTCATCAAAAGTATTAAGACTAATATGAAAATCATATTTCCGGTCACATTCCCTCTCTCCTCTACATATAATAGATAGGTTGCTATCTCTGTTTGTAATATATTACATTATATAAAACTTTCTTCCTCTCATTTATAGATTTTTCCAGATTATCTTTGTCACTTCATCAAAATAATTTTACTGAGTGGAAGGGATTACAATTGTTGTACTATTATTTTGTTTTGACTAGAATTCACAAGTGACGTACATGCGTCCATTTATATTAACTTGTTACAAAATAGTTGAAAGGGGACGAGCCAGGTTAAAAAGTTAAGACAGTGTTAATCTATATATAGATTTGGGGTGGTTCCAAATCAAGGGTTGGATATTGTTTCGAAGAGTTGGGTCTGTTGTGATTAAAACCAACTATTTCGTTTCGTTCCACATTAGTCATTGTTTTTCATTCATCCTAGCTTTCACTTTAGTGGGTCGAAATAACAACTGTTGGATCAAAATATGATTGATTGCTATACCTAATACCATCTCTCCTACTCAATTTAACAATAAGTATGTGCATGCATGTACATATGAAACCCACATATTATGAATCCCTCTCACTTGCGGGTTAAACTTACAATATACTGAAATAATGGTTCAACTTAACTCTTTTAGCTTTTCTTATGTTGATATCTCCTTTCTAAATAGCTTTATTACATATTTCCACAATCCTTAAAATTTAATTACATAGTTACATATTTTCCATTCCTAAACCGCATATATTACATATCTCCCAATTTTATTAATATTAACTAATTAAATTACTTTTCTTACCCGTAATAAACTAATTAAAGGACTATTTGCATATATCACATTTCTAAAAACATCAATTACATATCTCCCTAGTTTCAACCCAAACCGAGTTGATGTTAGGACGAACTTATCAAACGCTAATAAATCCAATTATAGCTAGTTTATATGCATTTAGTTTTAATTTTTATGTGTAAGAACTGAGTGGCATGCCCGACATGTTGCGCAAGTGTGACTGTGCGGTAAAGTAAATATTTTGGGCAAAGTTGCAATATTTGTAATTGAATGGTTTAATTGTAAAAAGGGAATAGTGTAGCTCTTTACTGTTTCGCCGATCTTATTAGTAAAGTTACGAAGAGTTTCATAAAGCTCTTACACTACAAGATCTCGTTTGAACTCATTATATGTTTTCAGCCAATTATATATGATTATGTATTATTTTTTAACTTATTTTTATTCGGTTAAACTTGTTAGGCATTTTGTGTTAGTTGAACTACTTATGAAATTATTTTGTATTTGGTCCAAAAATCACTACATTTTGTTTATTTTTTTAATTAAATAATATTTTTTTTATGCATGTATTTTTACTTTTCTCTCTCATTCACTTACAACCTGTTTGAAAAATATTAAAAAAATTTATAGGATACTATATGAACTTTTCAAACATACAAAAAAACCACTGTATTTTCTGTTTCGTCTACTAACAGCATCTAAAACCGCTCCTTAAATTATAAAAACCACACCTACAGAATTTAGTGGGTTTTGTGAATACTCTTAGCAAACCTGGTTTGATCTTACGACTCTTGCACATATTTAGGATGAAATGAAATTATTCCGTAAAACCACAACTTTTTCCCTATTTATGGTAAAAAATTGAGCACAATCCAAATTAGAGTCTAAATGACAATTTAAATTATAATAAAGGGGAGGGATATAAATTACTTAAATTGTAGAAATGCAAAGTATTTACTTATTTGAGACTTAGAATTTTACTGTTGCATTTATAACTCTTTTAAATATAATGTAAAGAGTTATTCTATTGATAATAAACTATAATTTAATTAATTTTTTGTGTTTTGTTTATAATTCTTCCGGTATAACTTTTCTATGGTTAATTATGATTTATAACTTTTTATTGGAAAACCATGGGGCATACGGGGTCTCACCCTATTTATAAATAAAAAAAATTCATGCGAAGAACAAATAAGAAAAATATAGAATGTTACACTGGGCTGCAATGAAAAGATTCCACGGTGAAAAACCAAATATTCATTGATATTTGTTTGCTTATTATATCCTTTTAGTGAATAAACCTTAATAATCATTGATATTTGTTTGCTTATTAATATCCTTTAAGCGAATAAATTGTCGGAAATTAATTATCAAATTACTTGTCATTTAGAAATAATAGTCAATAAACTATACCAATGAGAGAATACTAGTAGACATTAATATGTAATCAAAAACATTTACGTGTCATCAAAAGCATTAAGATTGCTACGAAAATCATATTTCCGGCCACATTCCCTCTCCTCTATGTAAATAATAAAAAGTCTGCCCTCTCAGTTTGTAATATATTACACTATATAAAGCTTTCCTCCTCTCATTATAGTTTTTTCTTGGTTGTCCGTTTCACTTCATCGAGATAATTTTACTGTGCGGTTGGAATTACAATTGTTGTAAGGCGGGAAATAGGCATCCTTGATTTGCGTAAATTAAGGTAAAACTCTATTGAAATTTTCCACTTTCTATGCGTTTTTAAGAGTTTAAGGAGAATTCATTCATTAATTATTTCTTGTTATTATTACTATATATGTTTTGATTGTGTAACTTGAAGCATTAATAAAAACCGCTTCACAATTAGGTAACTTATCTTTCAATGCCTTTCATGTGTATTCGCCTTAAAAGTTTGATTTAGTGCAAATTACTTACCAGTTACAAAATAATAACAAATAAATAAATAAATAAATAAATAATGCAACTGATTATTAGAATAAACTTATGCAATACTTATAAATTGTTAGTTGCACTATAATGTGTATATATAAATTACAAACTTTGACGGATAACTTCTTTTTACATAGATGAGTTGTATAGCTTAGAGCTGGTGTCCCTATAATACTATATTTTGGTGGTCGTGATTATGATGCTCTCTGTGTATTATGCTCATCGATGTTTATGTAGAAAAACGTAAAAGAAGAAGATACAAGAAGTGCTAAACCTAAAGCTTGTTGAAGATTAAAGAACAATATTTAGTGGAACGTTTGCTACAATGAAGAGAAATTAACTAGTAGATGATGTTTGAAACAAATAAATTAGAATAATAACGTATTTATGTGGCTACCGTTTTCAATTTTTCCTTACCAATAAGATTTTCGCAATGATGAGGATTGGCTACTTTTGATTTCATAATACTAATGTTGTGTTAGTAACTTTAGAGTAATGTACTACTATTTTGTTTTGACTAGAATTCACAAGTGACATACAAGCGTCCACTTATATTAACTTGTTACAAAATAGTTGAAAGGGGATGAGCCAGGTTAAAAAGATAAGAGAGTATCAATCTATATATAGAGTTGGGGTGGTTCCAAATCAAGGGTTGAATATTGTTTCGAAGAGTTGGGTCCGTTGTGATTAAAACCAACTATTTCGTTTCTTTCCACATTAGTAATAATTTCATTCGTGTTAACTTTCACTTAAGTGGGTCAGAATAACAACAGCTGGATCAAAATATGATTGATCAATATACCTAATACCATCCCTCCTACTCAATTTAACAATGAGTACGTTAATGTATGTACATATGAAACCCACGCATTATGAATCCCTTTCTCATGCGGGTTAAACTTACCATTTACTGAAATAATGTTCCAACTTAACTCTTTTAGGTTTTCTTATGCTGATATCCCCTTTCTAAATGGCTTTATTACATATTTCCACAACCCTTAAAAATTAATTACATTGTTACATATTTTCCATTGAACCACATATATTACATATCTCCCAATTTCATTAATATTAACTAATTAAATTACTTTTTTTACCCTTAATAAACCAATTAAAGGACTATTTACATATATCACATTTCTAAAAACATCAATTACATATCTTCCTAATTCAACTCAAAAGGAGTTGATGTTAGGATGAACTTATCAAACGCTAATAAATCCAATTATAGCTAGTTTATATGCATTTAGTTTTAATTTTTATGTATAAGAAGAACTAAATGGCATGCCCGACATGTTGCACCAGGGTGACTGTGCGGTAAAGTACATATTTTGGGCAAAATTGCAACATTTGTAATTGAGTAGTTTACTTGTAAAAAAGGAATGTTGTAGCTCTTTATTGTCTCGCCGATCTTGTTAGTAAAGGTAAGAAGAGTTTCATAAAGCTCTTACACTACAATATATTGTTTGTACTCATTATATGTTTTCAGCCAATTATATATGATTATGTATTATTTTTAACTTATTTTTTATTCAGTTAAACTTGATACTCATTTTGTGTCAGTTGTACTCGTTATGAAATTATTTTGTATTTGATCCAAAAATCACTACATTTTGTTTATTTTTTCTAATTAAATAATACTTTTTTATGCATGTATTGTTACTTTTTTTCTCTCTCATTCACTCACAAACAGTTTGAAAAATATTTTAAAAAAAATTATAGGATGCTACATGAAATTTTCAAATATACTATAAAATCACTGTATTTTCTCTTTCGTCTACTCACAGCACCTTAACCGCTCCTTAACTTATAAAAACCACACCTATAGAATTTAGTGGGTTTTGTGAATACTCTTAGTGTTGGGTCATATTTTATGGTTGATGCTTTGAATATTGGGCTTAGTGTTGGGCTACACTATGTAAACCAAAATCAAGGGATTTCGGTGGGCTTTGCATGTATTGGGCTTAGGTTGGTAGTTTATATATAGGATGTATGTTTACATTTGTAGGGTTGCTAGTTGGTTCATGAGTTAGCAAAAGGTTGTTCATTCTTTATCATTCAACTGTGAAACTATTAAGGGCTTAAGCACCCGACGTATAATATACGTGTGTTTTGAAGCTTCTTTATTGTGTTTTGCTTGTGTTTTTTGTCTGCTTTATTGAATCGGCTTGGTGATTAGTTTCCGCCTAATCATCGAGTATCCGTCACGGGACTTACAATTGGTATCAGAGCCTATAGACCTTTTCTAGGCTCGGTTATTGGTGATATCAGGATTCTACCGGTGATTTACGGGTGCGTGTTTTGGTTGAAGAATTATGGATCTTGAAGATAGACTGTTCTTCGTGTTCTTCGGGTTGTTGAAGTTTTACTGGAAAAGATTTGGGTCAATCTTCGAATTAAATTCAAATCCCTTCATTCTCAGGATTTGATTCTATCTTTAAGTTTACCAAATCAAGAACATTCCTTAATTCTCGGGATTTGACTAAATCTTCAAAGATTTCCATATCAAGAGCCTTGATAGTTTTCGGATGATTTTATTGGGTTCTAGGGAAAATTTGATAGTTCTCTGTCAAGAATCATAGTTCTATGTTAAGTATCAGAGTTCTCTGTCAAGAATCATAGTTCTCTGTTAAGTATCAGAGTTCTCTGTCAAGAATCATAGTTCTCTGTTAAGTATCAGAGTTCTCTATCAATAATCATAGTTCTCTGTTAAGTATCAGAGTTCTTTGTCAAGAATCATAGTTCTCTGTTAAGTATCAGAGTTCTCTGTCAATAATCAAAGTTCTCGGCCACTATTCAAAGTTTCGGTTAAATTTCAACGTTCTCGGCTACTTTTCAAGGTTCTCGGTTACTTGTAAGGTTCTCGGGTTTCTGGTTGCGTTGGGCCCACCTTAGTTGCGCTTTGGATTTTGTTCAAGTGGGCTTCTGATTCATTGGGCCAGTCATCCGAAGTAATTTCATGGCCTTCACCTCCACAAAATCCTTTGAGGTAAGTCCTGTATTATGCTCCCAATCATGTATTGATAAGGTAGGACTGCATAAAATTTACGATAGTAATATGCTTAGAGAGATGGAGGAAATTAAATATGAAAATGCTACCCTTAAGAAATTGGAAAATGCTTTAAAAGAAAAACTAGAAGCATCAAACAAAGATTTTTCAAAAACTGCAAAGTGATTTCAGTGTCAAGTGTTGTCACATCTTAGATGCCTATACGAAAATTGCTAATCTAACCGCCAAACTTGAAGCATCTATTTTGGAAAACGCTAAATTAACGAATAAATTTGAAAACGCTGAGTTCAATTTTAAAAGGTTTAATGTTTCTAGTGCGGTCGTTGAGTCAATGATTGAAAAGCAATTAAGATGGAAAGAAAAGAGGGGTGAGGGAATTGGGTATAATGAGGTTCCACCTCCATACAATGATAATTATACTCCCTCTCCTTTTGTTATTGAGGAAGCTAAAGAGAAATCTTTGAAATATGGCAAACCTTAAATTAATGAAAGGATAATACCCGGGTTTGTCAAACCAGCTCAATCAAGTGTGAAAGTGAACGATTCGAATGTATTTACTTCATGTGTAGATGAAGTAATAGTTGAGGATTGGACTGATGAGGATGATGATTCACCTATTAATTCTCATGTTTCTTTGAATTTTCTTGTTGGGCCTAGTTATTTGGTTTGTACTTAGTATGTTTATTTTGTTTGGGCTGTGTATGTAAACCGAGATCCATTTGGATCTCAGTGGGCTTTTGGTTAAGTATTGGGCTTGAGTGGTTTGTTCCTTATATATATAGAATTCATTGTATAGGGTTAGTGTTGTTCGTTCACTGGAGATCTTGGCCGTCTAAGGGTTATCATAGACGAGCATTGTATTGTTAGTGCTTAAGCACCTGACGTTAATATTAACGTGTATTTTTACGTGTTTGTGTTTGTTAGTGTTCTTGAATCATCTAGCGTTGGATTTCCGCACCAACACCCAGATTGTTGATATCATATTTGTAGTGATCCAGATTCGGGACTTACAATTGGTATCAGAGCCTTAGACCTATTCAGGCTCCTTATTGTGATATCAAGAATTCAAGATTTTGATCTTTGGTGGTTGTGGTTTGGTTTTCCGGTGATACTCTCGTCGGAGAAGGAAAAAGTTTTATTTAAAGTTGAAGATTGACCTAATCTTGGTTAAAATTCAAATCCCAGAGATTTCGGGATTTAATTTGTTACCAAAATTATCTGGTCAAAGCATCTTTGGGTTTCCTGGAAGTTCTCGGACAATTTTCATAGTTTTCGGTCATCATTTGGTCGTTCTCGGTGAAATTTGTTGGTTCTCGGCCACAACAGTTCTCGGCTACAACTAGTACTCGGTCACAACAGTTCTCGGTTACAACTAGTTTTCGGCCACAATCAGTTCTCGGCTACAACTAGTTTTCGGCAACAACTAGTTTTCGGCCACAACTAGTTCTCGGTCAAACTTAGTTATCGGCTAAGGCAGTTCTCGGTTGCTTTGGGTTCTCAGTCAACCTTTGGTTCTGGGCTCGGTAAACTGTAGGCTCTATTTGGGCCTGATTGGTTTGATTTGGGCCTGATACTTGGACTAGGACTATAAGACTTCCTGGATTAAAATCAATAAACTAAAAATGAATCAGTTAACTAACAGCAATGTATCATTAAATGCTCTACTTCATCAAGAATTGGATTCCATAATGGGGACAACCACTCGTGTACCTCGTCTATTGTCTCATGACGGGTTCAGTGAGTGGAAATTTCGATTTGAGAAGTATGTTAAAATGAAAGATGCTAAGTATGGAGAAGCATTGTTAGAGGACCCCAAATCATCACATATCAACGTGAGAATTCAACTGAGGTTGTTGTGAAGCCTGTTGCACAATATGATGATGATGATTTTGCTAAAGTTGAAGAGGATGAAAGGGCCCTATCAACCTTAACTATGGCTCTCTCACCTGAGATGGCTTTAAGTTTTAGAGAACTTCAATCTGCCAAGGAGTTGTGGGAGGCGTTGATTGAGGTGTATGAAGGAAATGAAGACATGAAAAGAAGTCGCCAAGATTTGTTGCGACATAAATTTAATATGTTCAATCATGTGTTAGGAGAATCATTGGAGACACAACTTCAACGATTCATAGCTCTTGTGACTGAGATGAGATCCGCAAGCATTTATCTGGCAACGTCTGAAATAAACAACAAGTTGGTGAACTCATTACCCAAAAGCTGGGATATGAATGTTGCTGTTATCAAGAAGACTAAAGATCTCAACAGAATGTCTATCTCTGAGATGATGGCTACTATCAAGGCATGTGAAATGGACGACCAGCAATGTGCAATAAATCATGCTAACTCTAACAGTGCAGCTGGTTACAACGTTGCTTCCAACAATGCTCTTATTTCTCAAGATGGTTTCTCTATGTTCAAGGCCAGTCAGCAACCTCCAACCCAAGGAAACTTTCAGATGTTTAAGTCCACTCAGAGCTAACCGTCTTCCATCCCATCTCAACCAACTCCAGTTTTCTTCACTAAACCTGCTCAAAGTGGTCAACCTCAATTATCCGGTGCTGCTTCAAATCAGATTTCCAGTCAGATTCCCTCCATCTCAAAGGAAACTCAAGAGAACATAGCTTTAATGGCGGGATTCATGAACTGCTACAATGCATTCCTGGCTAGAGATTTGGTTCAACCTGTTGTTGCTACTGAGCTTGATCAAATCCATCTAGATGATGTTGAAGAAATGGATATCGCTTGGCAAATCGCCATGGCAGTGTTTCGGGCCAAGAAGTTCACCAAGAGAACGGGAAGGAACAATTGGAATACGCCAAACAACCAGAAGGTGGGTTTTAACAAGAATACTCTGAGATGCTACAACTATCACGAGCCAGGTCATTTTGCTCGTGAATGTACCAACCTAGCAAAAGAAGGAAACACATAAAGGGCGCTGGTTCGAGTGGGTAATGCTAGGGGAGATGTTGGTGAGAGTTCGGGAAATGGTGAAAGGGGATTGATTACTCAACAGTTCTCTTGGGAGGATCAGATGGCTGCTCTCAACATTGGAAATCAGACAGAAAATTTTGCAAATGTTGAAGACATTGAAGAGGAAAATGTTGCTGAGGAGCAAGTCAAGGAACTTCAATTCGCATTCATGGCGTTCACTCCCTCCAGCTCATCTGAGGTAAGCTTTCAACCATGTTCTCTAGATTGTGTTGATAAAATCAACTTATATAAAATCCATAATGATAACTTGATCAGAGACATGGAAAGAGAAAAATCAGAAAACTTTAAACTTAAGAAAAATGAAAAATCCTTCTTAGATATAATAGAAGCATATAAAAAGGATCTCTCTAAGCTTAAGTCTGAATTCAGTGTAAAGTGTTGTCACCACCTAGATGCCAAGCAAGAAATTGCTGAATTAACTGCTAAACTGGAAGCCTCCAAATTGGAAATTTTGAACTTAAATGCTAAGTTTGATAGAGCTGAACTCGATTTTAAAAAATTCGAGGGTTCCAGTAAAGTAGTAAATTCAATGATTGATAATCAATTATGGTGGAAGGAAAAGGAAGGTGAGGGATTAGGGTACAGCCAGGTTCCCCCACCTTACAATGACAACTATGTTCAACTTCCTGTCACCAAAGAACAGGAAGAAATGGTACATAACATGAAGTACGGTATACATGATAAGAATGACAAATCTGAACATGTGAATGCATCCACTTAAGGAGTGAACGATTCTAACGTGTTTACTTCATGTGCAGAGAAAGTAATTGTTGAGGATTGGACTGATGAGGATGAAGATGCTTGTGTTTCATTTAATAAAGGCTTTAATTCGGATGTTACTTTAAAACTACCTGCTTTGAACTCTGTTATTCCGACTGTTTGTGTGGGCTCTATTTTAAAGAGCGACGATTCTTGTGTGGTTGATTCAGTTGAAACTTTAAATTCTGATAATGTAGTTTCCAATAAAATTGAAAAACCTAAAAAATTCAACAAGTATTTACCACCAAAATTTGTTAAAGAGGGATGCTCTAATGACAAACAAGGTGATAAATTTCACAATGTGAAACATGGCTCTCACGATTTTAAACAAACTGGTCCACACAACCAGTCCAGACAAGGAGTTGCCCAAAATGATTTTTACATAAAATGACAAACATGTTTTAACTGTGGCACTCCCGGTCATATTGCCAGAAAGTGTCCACATCGTCCATATGTTCCATATTATGGATTTTATCAGAGGAATATACCCTATATGCCTCACAATTCATATAGGCAAAGATTTAGGCATCATACGGCTAATTCCTCTGACGGTGATTGGAACCAAAACAAATCTGACAGGTTTAGTCCTCATCAGACCAAGCCTAACATGTCTAGGAAAAAGGGTGGAAACCATGTTCTTACTTCAAAAATTAACTCGATTTCTAAACTTCGGCCTGTCGGGAGAACAAATTCGTTTGTTCCCTTTACACGCAAACCAGAGACTAAACCATCCATTCGTACAAACAATAGTAAATCTTACAATGGTAAATATAAATGGATGCCTAAGTCTCCGGTAAAGAAGGTTTCTTCTTCCATATTAGATAATCGAGAAGATATGTCATGGCAGCCCGTAACTAGTGCAGATGAGTCAGGTGTACCCAGTGTCAAAATGGATTGGGTGCCAAAATCTAACTAATCCCGCACTTTGTGCAGAAGCAGCTATGAAGGAATATCATCAGACCGTGGTATGTTGATAGTGGCTGTTCCAGGCACATGACATGACACATTTCCCAGCTACACGACATTCAAACTTTTAATGGTGGGTATGTGTCCTTTGCGGGTGGAGAAAAGGGAAAGATCACATAGAAGGGTACTGTAAGTAACGGTGTTTTAAAATTTGAAAACGTAAATTTTGTACTAGAACTGAAGCACAGTTTATTGAGTGTGTCAGAAATCTGTGACAAAGGGTTTTCAACTCACTTTACTAGGAAAGAATGTTTGGTTCTAAAACCTGGTATCATTATACCAGAAGACTGGATTCTTGTTCGATCAAAACGAAAAGATAATGCTTATGTGATCGACATGAACAAAAATGTTCCTGATGAAATAACATGCTTGTTTTCAAAAGTGTCTGAACATAATGCAATGCTTTGGCATCGTCGTCTTGGTCATGCAAATGTGAAAAATCTAAACCGACTTGCTAAAAAGGATTTGGTACGTGGATTACCCGTTAAGGATTTTGTTACCATTGAAAAGTGTGTGGCTTGTGCTCTGGGCAAGCATCATCGTAAATCTCACAAGCCAAAACTGATCAACACCATCTCCTCAGTTCTTCAGCTATTGCATGGATCTTTTTGGTCCGGTTCACGTTTTAAGTCTCTCTCGCAGTTCTTATTGTTCGGTTATCACCGATGATTACTCACATTTTACTTGGGTGTTTTTCTTGTCCAATAAGAGTGAAACTGCAGAGCTGATCAAAAGATTCGTGGTGCTTATGGAAAATCAGTTGGTTTTGAAGCTGTAAGGAATTCGTTGTGACAATGGTACGGAATTCAAGAATGCATCCTTAAATCATTTTTGTTCTGAAAGGGGAGTGCTTCGTCAGTACAGTTCAGCTCGGACTCCACAACAGAATGGTGTGGCTGAAAGGAGAAATAGGACTCTTATCGAGGTGGCAAGGACCATGCTGTGTGATTCTAAGCTGCCATTATTTTTCTGGGCAGAAGCTATTAATACGGCCTATTATGTTCAGAATCGGGTGATAATCAACAAATCACAAATGAAGACTCCTTATGAGATTGTCTATGGACATAAGCCTACTGTCGCGCACTTCAAGGCTTTTAGTTGCCCATGCACTCTACTGAACCTCGAGTCTACTCCGAAATTTGGGGCCAAAGCTGATGATTGCTACTTTGTTGGTTATGCGGGCCATACTGCTTACAGGGTCTACAACAAGTCTACCAAACAGATTCTAGAATCTTATGATGTTCGTTGGTTGGAAGAAAATGAGACTGATGCTCGTGTTGGTCCGGACTGGTTATTCGATTATAAAGAACTCTTCAAACCATTCAATGTGTTTCCGGTCATCAACACAGAACCTTCCGGCAGCACTATAGTGGATGCTGAGAAAGATGACTCACATGCAGTATCCCACATCTCTCCACTCTTGGATGATGATGTCCTTGAACCAGTAAATGGCAACAAACCCGCATCTGGTTCTTAGCCGGAAGCAGTTCCAGAAATGAATATTCGCAAAGTCCGTCTAAAGATACCGCGACAGTTGAGCGGTTGGGTTCTATTCGTCAGATTTTCGGGAGCACACTATTTCCAGATGTTATTCCAAATGATTATGTCGCCAGCACTTCGTACTCTCATAGTACAGCTACCTCTGGATGAAAGAACCCCATTGCTGACATTAACGTGAATTTATCAAACCTGAATTCTACTAGTGATGTTTCCGATAAATTACTTCCTTCATGAATTCAGAAAGATCATCGAATTGAGAAGGTCATAGGTCCTCTTGAAACGAGCGTGTCAACCAGAAGTTAGACTGGAAATATAAACAGTTGTTTGTTTTCCTGTTTCATATCTCAGATAGAGCCAAAGACTGTAGACATGGCCCTCCAGGAACCCAGTTGGGTAGACTCTATGTATGAAGAGTTAAATCAGTTTGATAAGTTGAAAGTTTGGAGATTGGTTGAGTTACCGGAGGTAAAGAAAGCACTTGATACGAGATGGGTGTTCTGAAACAAGCAAGATGACACCGGAGTTATTGTTCGAAACAAGGCTCGATTGGTAGTTCGTGGGTTTCGTCAAGTTGAAGGGTTGGGTTACACTGAGGTTTATGCTCCAGTGGCTAGACTTGAAGCCATAAGAATTTTTTTGACCTACGCTTCAGTTATGGGGTTTACAGTGTATCAAATGGACGTTAAGACTGCATTTCTGTATGGCGAGGTCAAGGGAGAGATATATGTGGAACAGCCATCGGGTTTTACTGATTCCAAGAAGCCAAATCATGTTTACAAGTTAGACAAGGCATTGTATGGGCTTCATCAGGCTCCTCGAGCATGGTATGCTACATTGTCAGCACATCTTCTAGATCACGGCTACAAGCGAGGAACCATTGATCAAACGCTGTTCCGCAAACTGTTGGAAAAGAATTGATCTTAATCCAGATCTATGTAGACGACATTATCTTCGGATCCACCAGTGCTGAGTTTTGTGCCGAGTTTGAAGAAGTAATGAAGAAATGATTTGAGATGAGTTCGCTAAGGGAAATGACAACATTTCTGGGATTACAGGTTCGCCAAAGCTCGGCCGGAATTTACTGCATCAAGGGAAGTATGTTGAGGATATGCTCGCAAAGTTTGAGTTTCAAGACTCCAAGAGTGCTAACACTCCCATGGCGGAAAGGCCTTTATTGTCATCTGATCCAGAAGGGAGTCCCGTAGATCAAACATACTATCGATCAATGATCGGGTCTCTAATGTACCTCACCGCTAGCCGACCCGATATCATGTTTGCAGTTTGTCAATGTGCTTGTTTCCAGGCTAATCCTAAACTCATTTAATTGCTGTCAAACGTATTTTTAGATATCTGAAGGGACAACCGAAGTTAGGTCTTTGGTATCCCAAACAATTAGAATTTGATCTTTATGCCTTTGCTGATAGCAATTATGGTGGAGATGACATTGACAGGAAATCTACATCTGCCGGATGCCAGTTCTTAGGAGATCGCCTCATTTCATGGCAGTGTAAGAAACAACAGACGGTGTCCACCTCGACCACCGAAGCGGAGTATGTTGCTGCATCAGGCTGCTGCTCTCAGGTTATCTGGATGCAAAATCAACTGCTGGATTACGGTTTGGAATTTCTTGATACTCCCATATTTTGTGATAATGATGCTGCCATTGCAATTGTTAAGAATCCAGTTCATCATTCTAAAACCAAGCACATCAATATTAAAATTCATTTTATTCGTGACTGTTATGACCGGAAATTGATTCACCTTGAACAAGTTCACACTGATAATAATGTGGCGGACTTATTTACAAAACCGGTCGGAACAGCCAAATTTAATGTGCTTGTGAGTTTTCTTAAAATGCTTCGTTTCGAAGATTGAGTCTTTTTGAGTGTAAAATCGTACATATCATCCTAATTTGTACAATTTTAGGGGGGAAAAAATCAAAAAGCATATTAAAAAAATAATAATAAAAAAAAATAAAAAATAAAAAACACCTTTTGTGTGTAAGTTTCATTTTCGCTTAAAATTATGTCGGTTGCTTAAGTTGAAGAACATATACTTGTATATGTTTGGCCCGGTGATCTACTTGTAGAGTCACAGAGGATAGCCATTTGTCTAAAGACTGAAAGTATCCGGGGCGATTGTGATATGTTTTGTGTTTTTGAATTCTTTCACTTAAAATTATGTCGGTAACTCTAAGTTGGAAGGACATGTATTTTCATATGTGTTTGGTCTTGTTAACCACTTGTGGACATACGGGGTAGCCATTTACCTGAAACCTAAGAGTGACCGGGGTGATCGAGTCTCAAACTGTCTTTCGGGAAATGATATTATTATTCAGCTAAAAGCTTTTCAGATAGCTTAAAGTATTTTTAAATGAAAATTGATCCAACCTTTGAGAAATGATAGATAAATTGATTTTGTGTGCCTAACGTGTGAAGTTATTAGGCTAAAAAGGCTTTTGATTAGTTATTGATGTGTGTGGAAGCTTTTCATGATACGTAAAAGTTGAAATGATATAAACTAAATCTGCTAAACTTATTGTGGAGAGTCATTTTGAAAATCTTTGCATGTCCCTAGACACATCTCTCCGAATGATAGGCAGAAAAACAATTACCCAGTCATATATGAGCCCATTAGTATCTTGATCGCCAAAAAGGGTCATATTTTATTTTAAAAAAAATAAAAAAATAAAATTATTTAATTATTATTTAATTTATCATTAAATTGTTTTCTAAAAGCTTAAAGGGGTCTCAGGGAACTACAGGGGTGGGGCACTCAAATAAGTCCTAAACACCCTGAATGCAAGGCTTGTAAGTCGGGATGACATGTAAGTCAAATGTTCAACCTTAAAGCTTAATAATCATTTTGTATAGAGAAAAATATTTTGATCAAGTACTAAGGGGTTGGAGTCAAATTGGGGTGATCTGGAGAAAGCCAAATACGCCTTGATGTAGGTTCCTGGACGGATCGTACACGGGATGTCGCTATCTGCGCAGGTGCGGAATCCCTGCGTAGGTAGATACGAGCGTAGAATACGTATAAAACAAACACACGAGCAATAACCGAAACACGTTATATTGATAACCCGAACACGTGACACGAGGTCACTATTACAGACTCTGACTAGTAAACACGTAACTCTCAACTGAAACGAACCCTAACAAAACTCACGAACTCTTCCTAACTGTTACAGTGAACAGTATATATAAACACGACAACTTCGCCTCAGGCGAAGTTGTCCAGAACTTCGCTTGTTCAACAAGTTCGCCTGAGCGAACTTGTTGACAACTTCGCTTGTTCAACAAGTTCGCCTGAGCGAACTTGTTGACAACTTCGCTTGTTCAACAAGTCCGCCTAAGCGAACTTGTTGACAACTTCGCTCGTTACATAAACATAAACATAATCAAAAACATAATTACATTACAGACTCGATTACAAACGTTAGACTATGAACTACTGACATACATGTACCAACAGACTCCCCCTTGGCAGTAGCTTCATATCTTGATCTTCAAAGCTTGAGTCTTGTAATCTTGTATCTTTACGCGTGCGCTCCTTCTCTAACACATACCGACACCACCCTTTGATATTTCCTTGCTTGATCCTTCCAAGCAGGAATGTAGAAGATCTTCTTTTCGTTGAGCATCTTCAGATCAGCTTGCGATAGATTAACAAGATGCATCGGGTCGTAAACCCTAAGCACTTCTTGTTCATCCTCATCTTCCATTACCGCCTCCGCTGTTTCACAATCCACGAACCACCATTTTAGGTCTTTGAGCACGTCCTTGGGCATAAGCTTCATCGGTACTTCTTTAAGGCACCGGATCGGTCTATACTTCATAACCATCCAAGGCTTTCCATCAACTCTCAAACCTCTATCCTTGTCTTCGACAAGTTTCCCCTTTTGTGGTTTCAGCAGCTCAAACTTCTTCTCCTTAATGCTCTCTTTCCATACGATCTTTTCGATGACTATAGCCATGTTATTGTCACTTCGATTTATCAACCCCAATCTGGCTAAGTCTTTAACCTCACATTCAGGCAGTGTGTTTAATGATCTCAAAGTTCTTCTGAAGTACTGAATCCCATCATATATTTTGATCACGAAGAGCCGCAGCTGCTCATCATATATCCAGCAGATAATACCTTTCTTTGCTTCAGCGTATCCCTTAATATTGTAACTCTTTTTGAACATTTTAGGGACCGCCGGTTTCTTTGTCTTTACGAACCATTGAGCACAACCTTCCTTCCAATTCGGCTGCTCTTCCCATTCAGTATCTTCCACAACTGTCTCATCACCCATATCGGGCATCTCGACCTCTGGAATCTCGTGTTCAATATCTTCATCTACTATCTCCCCTTCTTCTATCACGTTTTCAACAATAATTTGCTCACCGATCTTCTCAATCTCATCACTCGGCAGCACATCTTCTTCAAGCATAAAATCATCATCATCTAGCTCTTTCAACGCGTCGATTACATCATCAACATCATCATCATCACCAGCTGCGCTTGTAGACTCCCCCTCAGCTGTGGAAGTACCAAGAGCTATAGAAGTTCTTGGCAGCTCACCACCTGCACCTTCCGGTGAATTGGGATCATCGTCATGATCTTCTCTCCGTTTTGTCCTCAACTCATCTCCCCTACAGCTCATCTCCCCCTGAGATGCCAAGAACGCTTTCATAGCGTCTATGATCTTCCCATGCTCGACCAGGAGGGAGGCCTGTAGTTGGTTTGCTTCCACTAGGCTTTGAATAGTCTTGGACTGCTCAGCTACGATCCGCTCTAGTGAAGCTATCCTTTCGGAGTCTGAAGTAGGCGTTGGAGTTGGCGGGACATCAGCAGCAGAAGTGACCGCAGGTGGTACACTTGGTAACCCTGCAGTAGTAGTGACTGTAGACTCAACAAATCGTGCTACTACCACCGATGGAGTAAGCGATTGAGGTGGTAGAGACACAATTGTTGGAGTCGACGTCTGGACGGTAGTAACCTGTGCTGTAGAAGGAATAAGAGACATACCAGACAAGGCAGGTGGAGCAAAACGTACCAGCCTTGAAGTTTCTCCAGCTCCCGAACCAATACCTGTCCGTTCTCTTCTTGAACGTCTGAGCACTAGCTGAACTGCTTCTTCTTCATCATCTTCCTCGTCATCGTCGTCAACCGTTCTCATCCTCTTCCCAATCGTTCTCTCCCTAGACACCATCAATCGTCTAGCTTCAGCAAATGTCTCATCAAGATCGGAGTCAGCTACCGAAGTAACTGCTCTAGTAACATCCATGGCCTGAGAACCCGAGACATCCATATCAAACAATCCTTGGCCGCTAAAAGCAGCATCAAGGTCGACGTCTTCAGCAGTAGGCACAGCAGGCGCAGCTGATACAACATGAGGTGCTGCCGCCTGTTGTGGTCTTGGGTCTCTGAACTCGTCCCCACCAGCAGGAACATACTCCGGGTTGACAAGATACCCGAACAGTGGAGTATGCCTGGGACGCAGCTCAGGCTTGCTTCGTGCACTAGAAGTGCGACACTGAGCAAAGATACGCTTCGTCACACATTCAACGTATCTAATAGGGCATCTCTGAGGTAGCAACGGAGCCACATGATTGAGAATCATTTGTAAGAATCGAGGATACATAATAAATCGCTCACGCGCCACAGCCCTCCTCTGACGATCAATCTCGTAAAATATCAGCTGACTGAATGAATATCTTCTGTTGTAAGTCAGGGCAGTCATGGCAGACTGCATCGTCGCGCCCATTCCATCAGTTCCTGCCTTCCTCCCAGACATGCACACGATCAAGACGTGCATTAGGAAGCGCCACTGATCTAACAAAAATCCTTTTCTCCTCTGCGTGTCCCCCAACGGACCTGAATAACCCATCCTGAGAAATGCCCCATCACGAAAAGGAGCGACGAACTTCGTTGGGTCATCCCTCGTTTCTTCTCCAAACTGCAAAGCCAACCTTATATCTTCTGAAGAGAACTGCACAACATGACCATTTACGGTTGCTCGCATCACCGGGGGCTCAACCCGGCAATCATACTCTACCGACTGCCAAAAGTCTTCAATGTTAGGTAGTGAAATAGGCAGGGTATTCATGATCGCATGGAAGATCCTTGAGCGCAGGAGAAATGTGATTATTTCCCTGTAGTCCTCCACGCCACTTGCGTCTGGGTCTAACATGATGTACTGGTTATGCGCTGGAAAGAACTGTCTTTGATCATTACCGTCATCACCACCAGCACCGCTAACAGCAGCCATATCTGCACTAAACGAACCAAGTTAGATAACTGTTAAGCAACTCACAAGTTCGCGTTATACCATGAGCGAAGTTGTGATTAAAACAGTATAGGCGAACTTAAAGGTGAGGCGAAGTTGGGAACAACTTCGCTTCATCTGTAAGTTCGTCTAAATAACTGTTAAACAAATTGGTTTAGGCGAAGTTGAAGATAACTTCGCCTTATCACAACATCGCCTCAGGCGAAGATAAGTGTTAGGCGAAATTAAGCTTCAGGCGAAGTTGTGGATAACTTCGCCTTAGGCGAAATTAAGCCCCAGGCGAAGTTATGGATAACTTCGCCTAAACCCTAACTTCGCCTGAACTTAATCGGCGACTGTTAGGATTCCAACACCGGAAATCCGGTGTTTTCGGCTAAGTTTGACGATCAAGGACAACAATACACATGATATTAAGGATGTGAAGTTGAAAAGGATGTCCATGCACACGTTAACACAAGTTTTTAAGATTTCGGTTTTGAAGGTCCGACGACCCGAGGTCTCGAACCGGGTAAAAACGATCAAGAATGAACAAGTTTGTGAGAGATATCGACAACACATACCCTCAATGATAATAGAAACTAGAAGCAAGGATCGAAAACGGAGATAAAAACAAGTTCGCCGGAAATCGCTCAAGTTCGCCGGAAAACTCTCAAGTTCGCTGATATTATAAATGAAGTTTACTGTTACTAAATCACCTTATATAGGGTCAGAGTTGGTCAGGCGAAGTTAAGGATAACTTCGCCTAGGCGAAGTTAAGCACAAGTTCGCCTGATTCAACAACTTCGCCTATATTTTCAGAATCAACCCTTTAAGTTTGAACATTTTGCAATTAACATTTGAAACTTCCAAAAAGAGTTAAACAAAAATGATCATGTCTAAGTAACCAGTTATAAAATAATACAACTACAAAAATAGAAAAACATATAAAAATTTAACGAAATAAGGGATCAAATTTCAGTCTAGTCAGGGACACCACGTTTTAGAAAAGATCCTAACAGGAATCATACTAACTACGTGACTGTTACATAGATCCGTGTTTAGCCATATTATGACATAGAGAAACAGGTTGTAAGCATGTAAATAACTTAAATGGTTTTCATCGTTTCTGTGATATGGATTAAGGTTCAATTTAGCTCAAAATTTAAGTGGGCAACAACTCAGAGATAATGAAGCCTTCTATCTATTCTCAAAGCGTATTTTGCTATACCCAAGTCACCCCGAATTGACTTCGACCCATAGTGTCTGATTAACTTGTAGATACTCGTTGTCTGCTTCCCGTTCTCTTCTTACTCCAGAATTGAGAAGTCTTGATTGTTACAATAACTCATAAGTACTTAATTTTTTTTTTTTTTTTTTTTTTATCCACACATACTTATAGACTTCGGAGTACTAAACCACTGCAAGTCCCGAATCTGGATCACTGCAGTGTCTTGAAATGCTTTCTTCACGGGAATCAGAACACTTACGGGCTCGTGTATGACTGAGTAGTCGCTTTTCTGCCTATCATTCGGAAAGAAATGCATGAAGACATTCAAAACTCTTAAGGAGTTTCCACGTAAAATCGAGTAATTTAAGTTAATATCACATACACTTTTACGCACCATAAAAAATTACCATGACATACAATGACTGTCCTAAAGTCTTTTAAGCCTAATAACTTCACTAGTTAAGCACACACAATCAGTATATATATCATTTTCCAAGGTTGGATCAACTTTCTGTTAAACATAGCACATTTACTTCATACGAAGTAATAGACTTGAAAAGTAATTTCATTTCCCAAAAAAAATTTTGACTTCAGTCACCCCGATCAAGTCAAAGTCTTCAGGTAAACGGCAATCCTGAAGATCCAATGGATCAACTGGACCGACCACATACAAGTATGTGTCCTTCTAACCATGTATGACCGACTAATTTTCAGCGACAGAAAGAAAACACATCACAACTGCCCCGGTCACTTTCAGTCATCTGGTTAATGGCGACCCTCATTTTCTAAGTAGAAACGAGGACCAAAACATATCCGTGGATATGTCCATCAAACTGAGGTAACCGACTAATTTTAAGCAATAGTGATTTTTTTTTTAAATAAACACAAAAATATGGTTACTCGGGATTGATCATCCCGTTCAGCTCAATTAGGTTTTGAAATCTGGATTTATCGAACGCTTTTGTAAATAAATCAGCGAGATTTTCCAGCGTATCGACCTTTTCGATCTTGATCAGTTTCTTCTCAGCACAATCTCGTATGAAGTGATGACGAATGTCAATATGTTTGGTTTTACTATGTTTCACGGGATTGTTAATTACTGAGATGGCTGCAGTGTTATCAATTAAAATAGGAGTGAGTAAGAAATTCAGACCATAGTCGCGCAATTGTTGCTGAATCCACAAAACCTGTGAACAGCAGTTGGATGCTGCCATATATTCAGCTTCACATGTTGAGATTGCAACTGACGTCTGTTTCTTGCACTGCCAGGAAACTAATCTTCCTCCGAGAAACTGACATTCTCCTGTTGTCGACTTCCGACTCTGATTGCACCCTCCATAATCAGAATCAGTATAAGCAACCAGTTCCACGTCTCCTCCCTTCGGGTACCACAACCCTAGCTTCGGCTTGCCCTTGAGATACCGTAGTATCCTCTTTGCACCTTTCAAATGAGATTCTTTCGGATTTGCCTGAAAACGTGCACAAAGACAAACAGCAAACATTATATCAGGCCTAGAAGCAGTTAAATACATTAATGAACCTATTATCGCCCGATACAGAGTTGGGTCCACATCCGCGTCACCATCTGATTCAGCGCCCAATTTGTGATTGACGCAGATTGGAGTGTCATATGGAGAACTGTCCTCCATCTTGAATCGCTTGACAACATCATGAACGTACTTCGTCTGATGAATGAACATCCCGTCCTTCTTCTGATCAACCTGCAATCCTAGAAAGAAAGTTAGTTCACCCATAGCACTCATTTCGAACCTTTTCTTCATGACATCCTCAAAATCTTGACACATGGAGACTCTTGATGCAGCAAATATGATGTCATCCACGTAGACTTGAACTAGTAGGAAGTCGCTTCCTTCTCTCTTCACGAACAGTGTGCAGTCAATTAAACCCCTTTCAAAACCATTCTCGAGCAAGTAGTCTGATAACGTTGAATACCAGGCACTAGGTGCCTGATGTAATCCATACAGCGCCTTGCTCAACTTGTATACGTGATCTGGGAAGTCTGGGTCAGGAAAACCCGGAGGTTGCTCAACATACACAACCTCATCCACTTTCCCATTGAGGAACGCACTCTTCACGTCTTACTGAAACACTTTCATCTTTTTAAACGCAGCAAACGCCAAAAACAATCTTATCGCTTCCAACCGGGCGACAGGAGCGAACACCTCATTGTAATCAATACCCTCTTGCTGATTAAAACCTTTAACAACCAACCTTGCCTTGTTTCTAATGATAATCCCCTTTTCATCCCTCTTGCACTTAAACACCCATTTTGTGCCTATAGCATGCACATTCCTTGGTTTTTCAACCAAAGTCCAGACTTCCATCTTCTCGAATTGAGCCAACTCTTCTTGCATGGCCTCGACCCACGAGCTGTCCTTAAGAGCCATTTGATAATTTTTCGGTTCAATCTGGCTAATAAAGCAGGAGTACAAACATTCGTTCATTATACCCGTTTCTTTAATGCTTGTATAAACACAGGTGTGCTCATTCAAGCTACTTCTGGTTTGTACACTGGAGGACACATCACCTATAATATTCTCCAATGGGTGATCTTTGTGAATTCTCGTGGTCGGAACAGCACCGACATGCAAATTATCTTCCAAATTTGAAGAGATCTCATCAATGGTTGTTTCTGGCTGAGAGTGAAATGGATTGATAAACTCATCTTCAGGTAAGGCAGCAGGGGTATCAATAGTGTTTGATGTGGAAGGTTGACTTTTCTCAATAAGCTGTCGTTGCAATAGATTCTCTTCCTCATCAAGTATCATCTTCGACGCAATTCTATCTTCTTCTTCAGAAATTTCCAAATTAGGGATGTTAAATGACTTAAACAGCTTAACATAGTCGAAAAGCTCAGCAGGTCCATTGCTTGGTTTTGGCGATTGGTAACTAGTAATGTCGGTGTTACACACCACCTCCACCTTGCAAGTCGACGTATTGAAGACCCGTCTGTTGGGAGTCCCAACAACATAACCGACTAAGATTCCTTCATCGGCTACTTCACCAAATTTCGAATTAGTCTTCAAAATCGAACAAGGAGACCCGAATGGTTTAAGACCGCTCAAGTTGGGCTTCCTTCCATGCATAAGCTCGTAACATGTTTTCCAAGTCTCTTAACGGTTAACACCCTATTCAGAACATAGCAGGCTGTAGCAACTGCTTCAGCCCAGAATATCACAGGAAGTTTTGAATCTGCCAGCATTGTTCTGGCTCCTTCAATTAAAGTTCGGTTCTTCCTTTCAGCCACTCCATTCTGTTGCGGAGTATACGGAGCGCTGTATTGATGTTCAATTCCTTTCTGAAGACAGAAGATTTCCATTTCAAAGTTCTTGAACTCTGTTCCATTGTCACTTCTGATGTATTTAACTGATTTACTCATGACGTTCTCAACTTTTGTAATTAGATTCTTCACCATTTGAGCCGTCTCATCTTTCGATTTCAGAAAATATACCCACGAATATCGCGAGTAGTCATCAGTGATCACCAAGCAGTAAGAGGTACCTCCTAGACTTTTTACATTCACGGGACCGAAGAGATCCATGTGAAGTAGTTCTAGAGTACCGGCAATAGAGTTGACCTTCTTGGTGAGATGGGATTTCTTGTGTTGCTTTCCCTTCTTGCATGCTATACATTTGTCTTCAAAGTTAAAACTTTTTAAGGGAACGCCCATCACAAGCCCATTCTTGACAATGAAGTTCATCTTCCGAAGATGAATGTGCCCCATTCTCCTGTGCCACAATTCAGATTCTGATTCGCTTGCTTTCGTCATTAAACAAGATTCTCCCGTGGCCATTTCAGTAGACCTCATATCCATCACATATGTATTTGTTTCACGTGGAGCTTTCATTACTATCCACTCGTCTGGTATCTGGAAACCAGGCTTCAACACGATCGCTTCATTCTTCGTGAAATGGACAGTGTAATCTTTATCACAAATCTGCGACACACTCAGCAGATTGTGCTTCAAGTCCTCCACAAAATTCACATTCTCAAGTGTCATCCTTCCATTTGACACTGTACCTCTACCAGTAATTCTTCCTCCGCTTTCACCAGCAAAACTAACTCTCGCTCCCTGAACAGGTTTTAAGTCTTGCAACAAGTGTTTGTTGCCCGTCATGTGCCGGGAACAGCCGCTATCTACAATCCAAAGACTGTGGGCAGCCCTGTTCAACTGTTCCTGCACAATAAAACAGAGAATTAGAATCTTGGGACCCAAGACCAATTGGTCTTGGATCGATACGTCCCGTACCCTGGCTTTCCAAAGTTAGCATCAGGATAATTCCTGTAAGTCCTGTTAGGAAATCTCCTTGAAGATTGAGTGTGATGCCTTCCAAACCTATGTGAATTGAAAGTGTTATATCTTGTGGTTTGGTTGAAAAACTGAGGTTTGGTTTTATGAAAACTTGAATTAGTTACATTTTGGCATTTTGAAAAGTTTTCATTTTTAGCAGTATCAAATTGATGCTTATTCTCAGTTTTATTTGGCCTCACACCTCTGTATCTCGGCGTCAGAGGGCAATCTGCAACAAGATGTCCTAATTTATTACATCTAAAGCAACACCTACTCTCCATTTTCTTTTCAAATGTTGGTTTGGATGTAGAGGCAGTGTTACCAGCCGTTCGTCTCACATAAGGTGGGACATACGGGTTGAGTGGAGTACTCTTTTTAGAAGATTTATTTTTATCTCCACCAGTGGGTAACACTACCTTCTCTTTCGTCTTACCTGATTCGGACAACTTATCCGAATCCGATGAGACTGGACTCGTAACAGAAATATTTACACTAGAAACAGGCGAACTCGTTTCGCCATTACTAACAGTTGGTTCTTTACATGTAACTTTGATTGGAACTGTCTGAGGAACTTCAACATCCACAGATTTCTGAATACTAGGGTTGAAAGTGTAGTTGTGGTTATACGGTGGTGGCACCTCGTGACAACCAATTCCTCCCCTCTTTGCAGAGGTACCTTGATCACTAACGAGGTGATCTAGAATAGCTGAGGAATTTCGGAACTGCTCGAGTTTTCGGTTCAGTTCCACCACTTTCACCTGGTGGTCAGCAATCTGCTTTTCACGTTCAGCAATAAGTTTAGTCTTTTCTTCTAAAACCTCATAACTTAGGTCAATTACATCAATTTTTTCAGCAAGTTTAGTTTTTAAGCTTTTGACATCGTTTTCACATGCTTTTATTTTAACTTTGTATCTGTTTTCTCTTGCCTTAGTAAAATGATGATCTTCTTTAAGAGTTTTAAATTCAGCATCTAAACGAACATACTGATCAGTTATGGTAGCAAGTTGCTCAGACAAATTCTCACATTTTGTACAAACAGGTTTAGAACTTACCTCGGAGGGTTGACCATCGTTATCTGCCATGAAAGCTTTCTCCTTACCAGTAGCTTTCTCCTCTCCAGTCATCTTCTCACCATTTTCATTTTCTACCTTAGCCATATTCGCCTGCTCACCAGTTTCATTCGCATGCAGGTTCCAGTTGTATTCACCGGCTTCTCTAGACAACATGGCATTGACTTCTTTACTAATCCCAGTAGACTGTGCAGACCGGCCTTGACCCCGTTCAACTCTCTCGTTTCTGCATTCTCTAGCAAAGTGCCCATACTGTTGACAGTTATAGCACCTCACTTTAGACTTGTCGAATCCGGGCCTACCACCAACAAACTTTCTCCCCGTCTTATTCATGAAACGCTTGACTCGCCTCACTATCATGGCCATTTGCCATTGCAAATCCATCTCCTCCAGATCATCAGCATCGATCTGGTCATAATCCCCATCTAAAACAGCAGGGTCCACAATCTTCAGCAGATTTGACACTCATTGGCATCTTGGAATAGTTATTGCTTGAGGCACTGGGAGAGAAACTACTGTTGGATGTTTGAGGTTTCGAAGCACTTGAACCTCCAGCAACAAAGCAAACATCACCGTTCATGTTTACTGAAACGTTTCCTTCATGAGAAGAGCTAGAACCTGACTCTCCTTTGGAGTAGTAAGCAGCAGATTCAGGCTTCGAACTTGAGCCTGAGTTAAGTTTGGCACCATACATACCAGGGTCTTGAATCTGATCTGTTGGTGTCTCTTTACGTACCATATTAAGCTCAAAGGTTCTGAGCTTGTTTACTGCTGTCTCCAAATCACAATTAGGAAAGTCTCTGTCTTCCCTCATCAGAACTGTGTACATTTCCCACTTCGGTGGGAGAGCATCGAGAAGCTTTTCAACTATCTCCTCTTCTCTGTAAGCAATCGAATAGTTGTTTAGCTCTGTCATTAGATGATAATATCGAGTGATAATATCATCCAGAGATTCGTTCTTCAAATATTTGAAGACAGAGAACTGAGTCGTCAACAGTTTAATCTTCGAGGCACGAATACCTACGTTCCCTTCGAATCTATTTTCAAGAGCATCCCAAAGCTCTCGAGCCGATGTATACTTTCTGAAAGTATGAAGGATCTCCTGTGGAAGAGCCATAGTGATAGCTGCGTGAGCCTTGCTTTCGGCTTCGTACATCTTCTTCTCCTCTACATCCATCTTGCTGTACTTCTTAACCACATCACGACCTTCGTACACCATGGTCGGTGGGATATATCCATCCTGGATGCACACCCACATCTTTGCATCCTGGTATTTAATATACTGAATAAACCGATCCTTCCATGCAACAAAGTCGGTTCCTTTTAACAGCCTTGGGGCCTTAGTGGCTGACCCCGCTTCGACTTCCATTTTCACCAATTCAGAGATGTTAATTTGCGACATCTTCTCAAAAACCCGAAAAATTCAAAAATTTGACCAAACAGTACTAAAGGCGAAGTTAAGAATAACTTCGCTTAAGTGTTAACTTCGCTGGAAAAATTCTTAAATTCGTGTGACTCGGCGAAGTTGAGAATAACTTCGTTTATGGTTAGCGAACTTATCAGGTAAGCGAAGTTGAGGATAACTTCGCTTAGGCGAACTTAGCAGGAAAGCGAAGTTGCGGATAACTTCGCTTAGGCGAACTTATGAGGCAGGCGAAGTTGTGAATAACTTCGCTTAACCTTATATCTTCGCCGAAACCTTACTTTCAGTGACGGCAACTTCGCCTGAAGAACAGTAACTTCGCCCGATGAACACTGAAAATATTCAGATCTGATGTCGACGATTCTGCAGTTTCCGGTCGTTGTAAAGGCTTGAAAATGACTGTATATAGTGATTAGAACTCAATACGAACAAAAACTCGTCCCGTGAATAGGTCAAACGAGACGTTTTCTACACCCGCGTGAAATCCCGAACCTCACAATCGAGCCGATGGCTCTGATACCAATTGTAGGTTCCTGGACGGATCGTACACGGGATGTCGCTATCTGCGCAGGTGCGGAATCCCTGCGTAGGTAGATACGAGCGTAGAATACGTATAAAACAAACACACGAGCAATAACCGAAACACGTTATTGATAACCCGAACACGTGACACGAGGTCACTATTACAGACTCTGACTAGTAAACACGTAACTCTCAACTGAAACGAACCCTAACAAAACTCACGAACTCTTCCTAACTGTTACAGTGAACAGTATATATAAACACGACAACTTCGCCTCAGGCGAAGTTGTCCAGAACTTCGCTTGTTCAACAAGTTCGCCTGAGCGAACTTGTTGACAACTTCGCTTGTTCAACAAGTTCGCCTAAGCGAACTTGTTGACAACTTCGCTCGTTACATAAACATAAACATAATCAAAAACATAATTACATTATAGACTCGATTACAAACGTTAGACTATGAACTACTGACATACATGTACCAACACTTGAGAATAGATAAGGGGCATCAGAGGTCCACAAGTGATGTCCATGTAAGTCTTATGCCTAATCGAATCTAATCATATCACTAATGCAATGAAAATCATGAAAGTTACCTGCTATCAACCTTTTCACTATGTCACAATAATGCTGAAAATGAATAATTGTGAAAGTACTTTAATCAATATGATCTCATGTTTGGATCTTTTCATATAAAGGTGGTTCGTTTTTAAATAGCTGAAATTTGATCCCAATATATACTGATTTCTAAAGACTGGATAGGTAAATTCTGTTTTAGTTTTATTTTTATATAACTTAGAAACATAACATTTTACTATTCTTGTTTTCTTTATGTTTTTGTTGTTTTGTTTTATCTCGAAATCACTCGCCTCGAAACATGTAATTTAACTGGGTCAATTTCAATGTGTTTATATTTCTTTGGGCTTTAGACTGGATTGTCAGGTATGAGATTAAAAGTATTTGGGCTGCAACCAAGGGTTAGGTTTGTTTGTGGGTTCTCGGCGCATCTCTTTTTGGTATAAATGATATTTATCCTAGATTTTATGCTCCCTTCATTCAAAAACACCTTCATATCTCAAACCATTCAGCCGTAAATCTCACAAAGCTAATCTCACTCCATTGTTTTTGGTGTTCTCTTGATCGAGTTGCAGGTATTGGATTGTTTTAGGGTTAATTGTTAGAAGTTAAAGTGATTTGTTGCAGGATTAATGGAGATCTCGGTGCCTTGGAGAAGACGACACATATTCCAAGAAGAAACCCAAAGGGTTCTTCGTCCTCCGCTGTCAATGAGCTCTCGGTTGACTTTCGTTGACCGAGATCTCCTAGCCTTGACAGAGAACTCATCTCGGTTGACTTTCGTTGACCGAAATCGCTGGAATTGACCGAGAACTCATATTCTCGGTTAATCTTGACAGAGAACACTTGCTTTTAACCGAAAACCTCCTTTGACCGAAATCTAATGTGAACAGAAAACTCTTGTGGACCGAAAACAACTATTTTAGTGTTATCACTTTTCTTTGTAATCCATTTAATTTGTTTTTGTCATCATTGGCCCCTCATCTTTTGAAACTTGACCTAAAATGCTTAAAATATAATTATGATCAAGCTTACACGTACTAACTTGATTCATTTGGTGCAGTAATGGCTGATCAGCCTCCGTTAAAGTTTGTGGACACACATAACATAGTTGGACATTTGTTTGATCCACCACTGGCCCATAAGGAATTCAAGTCTATGATTGTCGACCTCAACACTTGCAGGATTTCTCACGCATTACGAGAAAACCCTGTTATTTGCAGAAAGATGATCACTGGTTTTTGGAATAATGCCTCAATCAATCCTCGAGGAGCAGATGGAGTTGTCTCGATTAACTCCAAAGTTCTGAATAAGCCGGTCATCATCACAGAGACTATTATAAGGGATGTGCTTTTGTTTGGTGATCAACCTGATCACCCTATAGAATACTCTACTGCTGCCGTCTCTGAGATTATTACCAAGATGGGTTATGAGGGTGCTTATCCTTCAGCAATCAAGAAACTATTTCACCCATACTGGAGGTTTTTGATTCACACGTTCTTCACATGCGTGTCAGGAAGAAAGGGGGGGGGGGGGGGGTCTGACGAGATCAGTCATATTCAGATGTCTGTTATTGTTGCTCTGATTATGGATTGGAATTACAACTATTCCAAGTTCGTTTTTAATGAAATGATGAGCAATCTGAAAGGGAAGAAGAAAGAGATGTTCCTTACGTATCCCAAATTTCTGCAAATGATATTTAACTCTCACTACACCGACCTTGTCAAATCTGTTGATACACTGGACATGAAGTCAATGGGACCCAACACCTTTGGGTTAATGAAGCAGTCTAGGAAAGGCTCCAAGATTGTCTATTAGGGCCTCAATGCTCTGGAAAAGTTTGGTAAATTTGCTGAGACTGAAGCTATACCAGTTACAGCTCAAATTGTCGATGAACATGTGACACCTGTTCAAAGGCAATCTGCTGCATTCGAGATCTGTTCAGATGAAGAAGAAGAGACAGAACACCGTGAAAAGGATACTGCTCTGACTGATGAGCAATTAAGAGATTTTGAAGCTTTCAAAGAATTATTACAGTCAACCGCTCTGAAGCCTCCTCAGGCAGTTGTTGTAAATGAAGAAGTTGGTATCCCTGAGGAACCAGCCGCTGATCTTATTCCACGAAAGCGCAGAAAGAAAGATCCGAGATCGGGCGTGCTGGTTCGTGAAACTGAAACAACAACCACAACACCAGCAACAACAACAACCACTAGCCTACAGCAACAATCACAACCTGAGTCACAAGCTCCAGAGACTCAAGTTGAACCATGTTCATCCACTGCAGAGCCACTGACTCAAGATCAGATGCTTGATGACATTGCTTGTGATTTTGATTTTAAGTCAGATATTCCATCCACTGATGAGGCTACTATGCCATACACTGATGCTGCTTCTGGATCTTCTGGCCCGTCCAATCTGGGTCAGTCAAGCCCAAATGTTTCCGAAATGGTTGCTCAGATTCTGGCTATGCAAGAAAGATATTTTCAAGATAAAGGCAAGGGAGTGGTGCTTGAAGATGCTCCCGTTGATGTGCAAGCTCTTCAACGTAGAGTCTTTGAACTTGAACAAGATTCTTTCATGAAAGATGTGCGTATTCAAGAACTGGAAGCCAGTAACTCTGATAAGGACTCCAAGATCAAAGAGCTTCAGTTCAACATGGGAGAGTTAACTGTTGTTTATCTAGACCTTTAACAAAAACTCGTTCAGAAGTTTGGAGATGAATTCAAGAGCAGTAGTGATGTGACTTCAAAGATGCCAAACATTGATCAAGGTGGTAGCACTTTTGTTCGTTCTTCCGAAATTATAGATGAATCCGAGATGCTGAAACAGTATCTATCTGAACCTCCACTCACCAAAGAAAAGTCGGATAGAATTCAGAAGAAGCTGCTGGTGATGAAAAACTCCAATCAGAATGTTGAATCATCCGATCACCCAGACAGATTCGTTGTTACTCTTCAAAAATGTTTTTCGGATAAGTATGGAGATCGTTCTGGAGTTGTGTCATGGGGTTTTGATGCTGAAAAGAACATGTGGTGGGTTAAACGGAAGTCCGGGACCACTGAGTACTATAATAATATGAAAGATTTTGGTTCTTGGACTAAGGTGGATCTTAGTGATTTGATAAACTCCCAATTCCACATTCCAACAAATGATAAACGTGGTAGGGATTTCTGGAACTTTATGAGAAATCAAGTTGATCAAGGTTTTCCAAAGATGCCAACTGTAGACTCGTTCTTGAAGAAAGCAAAGGGGGTCGTGGATCCGAAGACAGGAAAGACGATTGTCAACGTTATGTAGCCTGCTACAAAGAAAGTCACTCGTATTCCTGTGCCTAAAGCTATTCCAGATGGTACTCTGGATAATATGAGATTCTGGATGTATGACAGTGAAACTGCTACCGTGGTTGTTCGCTGTAGAAGGGCAAAGGGCAGTTTAGATTTGTTGACCCACGAGATCTGCTGAAGCTTGGAGAGAAAGGCATCAAGACACTCAGTGCATTTCCCGATTTTTGAACCGGCTGCAAAAGAATATACAAGCATGGTGGCGTCTATTATCCGATGCAAATTTTGGGCAGGTGGTTTGAAAGACGCTGACATCGATTATATGGAGCATGATTAAGAACCAAGCTACAAACCAAGGGGGAGATTGTTGGGCCTAGTTATTTGGTTTGTACTTAGTATGTTTATTTTGTTTGGACTGTGTATGTAAACCAAGATCCATTTGGATCTCGGTGGGCTTTTGGTTAAGTATTGGGCTTGAGTGGTTTGTTCCTTATATATATAGAATGCATTGTATAGGGTTAGTGTTGTTCGTTCACTGGAGATCTTGGCCGTCTAAGGGTTATCATAGACGAGCATTGTATTGTTAGTGCTTAAGCACCTGACGTTAATATTAACGTGTGTTTTGAAGCCATTTGTGTGTTTTACGTGAAGCCATTTGTGTGTTTTACGTGTTTGTGTTTGTTAGTGTTCTTGAATCATCTAGCGTTGGATTTCCGCACCAACACCTAGATTGTTGATATCATATTTGTAGTGATCCAGATTCGTGACTTACATTTCCTGTTTTGAATACTTCTGCTACAACTGTTTGTGTGGGCTCTGTTTTAAAGAGCAAAGACAATCGTGTGGTTGATTTCTCTAAAGCTTCTGAAAACCGTGATCTGCTTTCTTATAAACTTGATAAAAATAAGAATTTTATAAATATTCATCACCCAAGTTTGTTAAAGAAGGAAATTCATGTACTTGTAACTGTAAGAAATCTAGTGCTAAGTCCAAAGGTGGACAAACAGACTCACACAACAGAGCAAGACTGGGAATCGGCCACAACGATTTTTACGTTAAAAGGTAAACTTGTTTCAACTATGGCATTCCCGGTCACATTGCACGAAATTGCTCTAGACTTCTGTATGTTCCATACTACAGACGCCATCAAAGGACTATGCCTCGGAATACCTCCACAAGCTTTAACTCAAATAACATGAGGTATTACAAGGCAAAGCCCTCTGACGGTGATTGGAGGAGAAATAAGGCTGACAGGTCAAGCTTCCATCAAATGAAGCCTTATTCGGTTCAAAAGCGGAATGGAAACTCGGTTTCGGCTTTGAGACCTAAGTGGGCCTCAGAATCGAAATCGTTTAGAAGGTCAAAGTTAAATGTGTATTCCGTTCGCAAACAGGAGACGATGCCAACCGTCTGTACGAAAAATAGAGTTTTAAAACCTAAATACAGTTGGTTGCCCAAGTCTCCGGTGACCAAGTCATCAAAGCCTTCCTGTTCGATCTTTAATAATCAGGAAGACATGTCATGGCAACCCGTGACATGGTTGAACAAGTCAGGTTTACCCAGAACGACTATGGACCGGGTACCTAAGACTAACCAATCTCGCACATTGTGCAGGAACAACTATGGAGGAATATCATCAGACCTTGGTATGTTGATAATGCCTGTTCCAGGCACATGACAGGAGACATCTCTCAACTGAGCGACATTCAAATCTTTAATGGATGGTATGTTTTTTTCGCGCGAGGAGAGAAATATTACACAGAAGGGTACTGAAATCTACGTCTGCTGGATGCCAATTCTTTTGGGATCGACACATTTTATGGCAATGCAAGAAACAACAAACGATGTCCACATCCACTGCTGAGGCTGAGTATGTTGCTGCTTCTGCCTGCGATTCATAGGTTATCTGGATGCAACATCAATTGCTGGATTACAGTTTGGAATTTCTTGACACTCCTTTTTTCTGTGACAATGATGCTGCCGTTGCCATTGTCAAAAACTCGGTTCAGCATTCTAAAACCAAGCACATCGATATCAAAATTCATTTTATTCATGACTGTTACGATCGGAAACTAATTCATCTTGAACAGGTCCACACTGATAATAATGTGGTGGACCTATTTACGAAATCGGTCAGAACAGCCAGATTCAATGTGCTTGTAGGGTTTCTAAAGATGTTACATTTTGAAGACTGTGTAGTTTGAGGTTAAATTTGTACATAAATATTTTTGAGGTTAATTTTGTACAAATTTAGGGGGAGAAAAACACAAAAATACAAAAAGAGTGTGTGTGCGTTCTTAATTTAAAAAAAAATGCTTTGTCTTGTTGCTTAAAATTACGTCGGTTACTCAAGTTCAATGGACATATCCCATATGTTTGGTCCCGTAATCAACTTTTGAATCACGAGATAGCTATTAACCTTAGAACTAAAAGTGACCGTTGCAACTGAACTATTTTGATTCCTTCACTGAAAATTATGTCGGTCACCTAGGTTTGAGGGACATATACTCCTATATGTTTGGTCCTTCGTCTACTTGTAGACACATGGGATAGCCATTTACCTGAAAATTGATGGAGACTGGGGTGCTTGAATTTAAAATTTTCTTCAGGGTTGGCATCTGGGAAGTGATATTATTATTCAGCTAAAGCTTATTAGAAGCTTAAAATATTTTCAAAGAAAATTGATCCAAACTTTGAGAAATGATTAATAAATTGATTATGTGTGCCTAACGTGTGAAGTTATTAAGCTTAAAAGGCTCTTGATTAGCCATTGATGTGTATGGTAGTTTTTCATGACAAGAAAAGGTGTTAAGTGATATAAACTAAATCTGCTAAACTTATTGTGGAAAGTCACTTTGAAGATGTTTGCATGTCCCTAGATACATCTCTCCGAATGATAGGCAGAAAAGCAATTACCCAGTCATACACGAGCCCGTTAGTGTCTTGATCGCCAAAAATATTATATTTCATTTGAAGCATTAAAAAAATAAAAAAAAATTGTAAATATATATGAAAATTATTGTCATTCAAATTCGTTTTCCAAAAGCTTAAAAGGGTCCCAGGGAACTACAAGGGTGGGGCATACAAATAAGTCATAAACATCCTAAATGTAAGACTTGTAAGTCCGGATGGCATGTAAGTCCAACGTTCAACCTTAAAGCTTAAAATCATTTTGTATAGAGAAAAGTATTTTGATCAAGTACTAGGGGGTTGGAGTCAAATTGGAGTGATCTGGGGAAAGCCAAATACGGCTTGAGAATAGATAAGGGGCATCATAGGTCTATAAGTGATGTCGATGTAAGCTTTATGCCTAATTGAATCTAATCATATCACTGGCACAATGAAAATCATGATAATTACCTGCTATCAACCTTTTCACTATGTCACAATAATGCTGAAAATGAATCATTGTGAAAGTATCTTAATCAATATGATTTCATGTTCGGATCTTTTTATTAAAAGGTGTTGCTTGTTTTAAAATAGCTGAAATTTGATCCCAAAATATGTTAATTCTACTAAAGGCCAGATGGGTTAATCATTTTTGTTTTAGTTTAGTTTTTATTCTAATTTTATTTTATTTTTAATTTTTACCTCATGACTGCTCGTGTCAAAACAAATGTCTTTAAGAAATCGTTTTTATCAGGAATCGGGATTGATTTTTAGATCATGAAATTTGATGGTTGCTAGTCTGGATCCTTGGGCCATTATGTTTGACCCAATGTTTCCATAATATTTGTGTTCTTGGCCTAGTCATCTTTGGCCCAAGTTGTTTCTGTTAATGGTGTCCTCGGCCCATCCGGGTTCTCAACCCAGATGGGTATCTCAGAAGTTCAAAAGGTTTTGTTTACAGATTTGATTAAGTTTGGAAAGGGAGTCAAAGTGGTTTATCAAGGTCTTCATCCGTTGGTCAAGTTTGGAAGATTTGCTGAGATCGAAGCAGATGTTGATGCTGCTGGTGCAGCTGTAGCTGAGGAACATGTGGTTCCTGCTCAAAGGTGCAACAATCAGTACCTACTGCTGAACAAGTTAAAGAGTTCGAAGTGTTCAAGAAAAAGCTCCAGTTGACTGCATTGAAGCCTCCTCAATTAGTCACTGCGACACATGTTGAAGATGATATTGACGAAGAGCCAGCCATCGATCTTATTCCACGCAAACGACGAAAGAAAGATCCGAGACCGGGTGTGCTGGCTAGTGATGTGATACCAACTACTCAACCAACTGTTGCTGAGCCCGTTACTGTTGAAGCTCAGACAACTCAAGGCCCATCTAATGCTGCTCAACAAACTTAAAAACAGATTTTTGAAGATATTCTCGAGCACGCATAAAGCAATAAACCAAGGGGGAGATTGTTGGGTCATATTTTGTAGTTTATGCTTTGAATATTGGGCTTAGTGTTGGGCTACACTATGTAAACCGAAATCAAGGGATTTCGATGGGCTTTGCATGTATTGGGCCTAGGATGGTAGTCTATATAGGATGCATGTTTACATTTGTAGGGTTGCTAGTTGGTTCGTGAGTTAGCAAAAGGTTGTTCGTTCTTTGTCATTCAACTGTGTAACTATTAAGGGCTTAAGCACCCGACGTATAATATACGTGTGTTTTGAAGCTTCTTTATTGTGTTTTGCTTGGGTTTTTTGTCTGCTTTATTGAATCGGCTTGGTTGATTAGTTTCCGTCTAATTATCGAGTATCTTGATATCACATTAAAAGATCCGTCACGGGACTTACACTTAGCAAGCCACGCTTGATCTTACGACTCTTGCACATATTTAGGATGAAATAAAACTATGCCGTAAAACCACAAGTTTTTCCCTTTCATGGCAAGAATTTGAGCACATTCCGGATTAGGGTCTAAATGATATTCCGAATTATATAAAAAGGGATGGACGTAAATTACTTAAAAAGGTAGAAATGCAAAGTATTTATTTATTTGAGACTTATAATTTTAGTGTTTCGTTTATAACTCCTTTAGATATAATGTAAGGTGTTCTTCTATTGATTATAAACTATGACTTAATTATTTTTTTGGTATTTTGTTTATAATTCTTACGGTATCACTTTTCAACGGTTAATTATTAGTTATAATTTTTTTATTGGAAAACCTCATGTGGCATACGAGGTCTCACTCTAGTTATAAATAAAAATATTCATGTCAAGAACAAATAAGAAAAAATAGAATGTTATACTAGGTTTGTAATGAAAAGATTCCACGGTTAACACCTAAATAGTCATTAATATTTGTTTGCATATTAATATCCTTTAAGTGAATAAACCTAAATAGTCATTGATGTTTGTTTGCTCATTAGGATTACGTTCAAATAAGAAGTTATTTTTCTAAGAAGGAAGAAGGATATTTTTGTCTAACACTTTTATATTAAAATCCACTTACTTTAACCTTAAAACCTACTTACATTAATTTCAAACTCACTTACATAAAACCCACTTACATCTTCACTCATATCCTACAACCATCACCATTCCACCGCCCACCGCCACCACAACCGTCACCCACTGTCACCACCTCGCCAGAAAAGTCTATGGAAAATTCGCCTGAAAATTTCACCGGAAAAGTCGTCGGAAAGTCACCGGAAAACAATCCCCGAGAAATTTCGCCAAAAAAATCGCCGAAAAATTTACCGAAAAGTCGCCGGAAAAAAGCTATGAAAAACACAATGTAAAAAACACAATGGAAAAAAACACTATAAAAAAACACAATGATAAAAACAAAATAAAAAACATAATTGTATGACACAATGGAAAAAACACTATGAAAAAATAAAACTAAATGAAAAATACTATTGTATAACACAATTTTGTAAAACACAATTTGTAAAAAACCCACTAATTTTTTTTTTAATTTTTATAGAACAATATGGTACTTATATAAAAGATAAAAAGACACTCGTTATTATAGTGAATTTGTTTTCAATAAAAACGTCGTAAAAAAGTTATGCACGTTTTAAAATGATGGGGGGAATTTGGCATGTGTCTTGCATGTGGAGAGAGAAAGTCAATGAATATGTTATTTCTTTTATGTCATTTCCCTTGTGTTCACGCTTGATTTCTTTCTTAACTAATCTCAACCCTCCATGTTTAAAATCAATAAATAAAATTACTTCTTATCCTTCATACAAAAAGTATACTTTCTATTATAACCTAAAACTAATTATTAATACCCTTTAAGTGAATAAATTGTAAGATTTTAATTATCAAATTACTTGTCATATAGAAATAATAGTCAATAAACTATACTAATGAGAGAATACTAGTTGACATTAACATGTAATCAAAAACATTTACGTGTCATCAAAAGCATTAAGATTGCTATGAAAATGACATTTCCGGCCACATTCCCTCTCTTCTATGTAAAACTTTCCAACTCTCATTTATAGTTTTTTCTTGGTTGCCTATATCACTTCATCGAGATAATTTTCCAACTCTTCTATTGTTTTGGTGGTCGTGGGTATGATGCTCTTTGTGTGTTTTGCTCATCGACGTTTATGTAGAAAAACATAAAAGAAGATGAAAGAGCAATATTTAGTGGAATATTTGCTACAATGAAGAGAAATTAACTAGTATATGATGTTTGAAACAAATAAATGAGAATAATAAAGAATTTATGTAGCTATTGTTTTCAATTTCTCGTTACCAATACGAATTTTGGCAATAATAAAGATTGGCTACTTTTGATTTCATAATACTAATGTTATGTTAGTAATTTTAGAGTAACGTACTATTATTTTATTTTTGACTAGAATTCACAAGTGTCATACAAGCGTCCACTTATATTAACTTGTAACAAAATAATTGAAAGGGGACGGGCCAGGTAACAAAATAGTTGAAAGGGGACATGCCAGGTTAAAAATTTAAGAGAGTGTCAATCTATATATGGAATTGGGGTGGTTCCAAATCAAGGGTGATATTATTTCGAAGAGTTTGGTCCATTGTGATTAAAACCAACTATTTCGTTTCGTTCCACATTAGTCATAATTTCATTCGTGCTAGCTTTCACTTAAGCGGGTAAAAATAACAACAGCTGGATCAAAATATGATACTATACATAATACTATCCCTCCTACTCAATTTAACAATGAGTATATGCATGCACATATGATACCCACATATTATGAATCTCTCTCACATGCGGGTTAAACTTATAGTTTACTGAAATAATATTCCAACTTAACTCTTTTTGGTTTTCTTATGCTGATATCGCCTTTTCTAAAAGGCTTTATTATATATTTTCACAACCCTTAAAAATTAATTACATAATTACATATTTTCCATTCCTGAACCACATATATTACATATCTTCCAATTTTAATAACATTAACTAATAAAATTACCTTTCTTACCGTTAATAAACTAATTAAAGGACTATTTACATATATCACATTTCTAAAACCATCAATTACATATCTCCATAATTTCAACACAAATCGAGTTGATGTTAGGACGAACTTATGAAACGCTAACAAATCCAAATATATCTAGTTTATATGCGTTTAGTTTTAATTTTTATGTATAAGAACTAATTGGCATGCCCGACATGTTGCGCCAGAGTGACTGTGCGGTAAAGTACATATTTTTGCAAAGTTGCAATATTTTTTATTGAGAAGTTTAATTGTAAAAAAGGAATGGTGTAGCTCTGTATTGTTGTTGCAAATAACAGACATTAATAGCCAACAAAGTTAGACAAAGCATGACAATTAATTTATTAAGCATAGCAATCGTAGAACTCATAAAACTTAGCCCTACCAAATATTATATGCATAATCGATTCATAAAAAGTTAAGTAAAAAAAATGAAGCCTTTAATCAATATTGATAATGTACTAAAGACTTCATTGCATGTTCTCGGTTACATGATATGATGCCCAACACAAAACTTTTTCTACTTAGCAAGAAAGAAGCTAGTGGTATGTCTATAGGTCATGAGTTGTTCGAAATGATGTTCACGTAGACTGAATTTTTGTTGCATTATAGCGGTCTTCCTGCCTTGGTACCGTAGACTGCATTTTTTTGTTGCATGAAGCCAAGCTGAGGTTGAGGTAACCCCAGCTCGAGTTGGATTAGTATCGTTTTCTAATCGTGTCACTTGAGAATTTGGTCTTTGGATGAAGTTTGGGGAAATATGCGTGTTGGATCTAACAGGGATTTCCCCGTTGATGGGCTTGGAAGGTAGTGGTTTTATGGCCGTGCAGGCTGCTCTAAAAGATGCTTCATGCATGGTGACTAAACATTAGAAAGCTTGTTTTATCAACCAACATGTATTTATCCTTGCTTTTGATATTTTTGGTTTTCTTGCACCTAAAGTTGTGGAGCTACTTAGCCGAGTCCAACGGGTCATGCATAGTAATGTCATGACTCCAAGATCTATCAATGTAGTTTTCAAAAGATTGATTTTTGTACTTCAAAAAGGGTTTGCGGTGCAACTTGTTACCCGTTTGCCTTCTGTCTTGATGTAAACATTATATTATAGGGATTACTCCATAAAATAGTAAACAGGTTTTAGCTTTGTTCCACTTAGGTGGTATAAAGTTTTGTTCTATTTTGGTTACTTAAACTTTATTTAATGTTTCAAACCTATATATTTGACCTGGATAGCAGGTTATCTAGGTTTATTATGCACTCCTCTTAAGTAAGAGGTAAACAGGTGCACTCCTTGTACATTACCAGGTGTTACGTTACACTCCACTTAAGTTAATAGGGGTTTATTATGCACTCCTCTTAATTTAAGAGATATTTACTATGCACTCCTCTTAAGTTAACAAGTGTTACTTTACAGTCCTAGTAAGTTAAGAGATGTTTACTTTTCACTCCTCTTAAGTTAAGAGGTGTTTACTTTGCACTTCTTTTAATTTAACAATTGTTTATTATGCATTCCTCTTAAGTTAAGAGGTGTTTACCATGCACTCATCTTAAGTTAACATGTGTTACTTTACACTCCTCTTAAATTAAGAGGTATTTTCTTTGTGTTAGGATCAGGATTTCGTGAAACAACTAGAAATAATCTGGCAAGACTCACGAATCACTGAGGTTGCGAAGACCTCTAGCACTGGACGACGGGATCAACCAAGGCTAGAAAGTTGCTAAAAATAGTAATACTACTAATAACAAACACACACGAGATCACTCAAAAGATTTCCATTATATTGATGATCAATTAGTTACAATGGAGGGTCTTTAAGGTTTTAATCGCGGAATGTCAGGTGCAGCTGCTAGGTCACATAAATATTCCTTAAAGTTCTCAAAAGGTGTGTAAAGTCGTCCTCATTTAATGAGACGTGGCATACCTTTTTTAGGCACCTGACATACCCTTCGAGTAAACTTTTCCTTATCGCGCATGTTGGACTTGGTCTGCCCAAGACACATATTACAATTGATGTGACTAGTACGTTATGATCCAAGTCGGGTCATACCCAATAACAAGCTAGATAAACATCAATAATATTTGTTTATAGATGATATGATCATAGTAAATAAATATTAACACTTACGATATTTGGAAAAGGGTTTCTAAATACATTGCACTTGTGAAATAAATAAATCATATGGATAATTTATATTTTGAAAGAAGACATTTCATAATTTTATTTAAAGTTGGTTAAATAACTAAATGTAAGGCTTATTACATTTGCATGTTACTTGAACCATGTTATGTCACATTTTTTTATAATAAAAACATAACATAAGTTTTTAATAAAAAGATTTTGAATTTTGAATTGGGTGGGAGCCAAAGTGCCCCCCCCCCCCCCTTTTCCCACCTCTCTCTTATCTTTTATTTATCAATAACTTGTAAAGGTTTTGATTAGCTTTTGTTGGTGGTGCATTTTATGACACACAACTCTCTCTCTCACACACACAAGAAGCAAAACTCTTTCCTCCTTCCTCTCCATTTTCAACCAAACAAAGTGGGGAACCAGAAGGAGTTTCAAGTGTAAAATCCTAGCAATACAAGGGTGTTTTGTTGGAGGCTTGAAGGGTATACAAGCTTGAGGTTCTTCTCCTTTTGAAGACTAGCCATGCAACCATCCTCTTCATCTATCTTAGCTTCTTCAAAGGTTGTATTACATGAACACCTTATGGTTGTTTATATTGGTAATCATGTATTTTCGTATATGGATCCGGGTTTTGGGTTTTACATATAAAACTGGTTTTATATTCATCTAAATAACAAGATTTAAAACTAATTTATCCGCTGCGTTTTTCGTATAATAATCTTGTTAAAACCCAACAATGGCATCAAGGGCCCCTTATACAAATGCATGCTTCAATAGATCTAAAAATTTTCGGGTTTTATGGTGTGGTTCACCATATGGCCGAAACCTTTTGGGTTTTTGGTTACCCCTTGGTTTTTCAAGATTATACTTTACATGCATGTGGTAATCTTGAAGAATTAAGTCATTTGGATGATTGGTTGTTTTGTTTGGACAAAACCCGAAACTTTTGGCTTTTTTTTGCCTTGGCCGAAAGTGTAAGGCCTCGTTTCCGGTAACCCTACTTTGGTGTTGGATTTACTCATAAAAACAATTCTAAAATCAGAGTTAATTAAAACTTTCGCGGAATAACTTAAAACTTCAAACATCACATCACAAAACATTCATTTTTGTCTTAACATACAAATTGTCTTTCCATAAACATTAATTAAAACAGTCATGACACTTCTTCGTAGATGCCAGTCTCTTCCGTTCATGCCCTATGTCCCCTTCCTCAAGCCAGCTGCCTCAACCTATTTGCCTGCGTGCATACTAAAGGTCAGCTACGCTGAGTGAGTTCTAGTTAATCAATTAACATACATTAAATTCATATCCTTACTCATACGTGTCCGAAGATACATATTCATACCTTACCTGTTATTTCTTCTTTCATACATACTTTACATACACATGCATGCGTTCTTACATACTTTCTTTCATATAACCCTATGGTATACCATAAGCTATTCTATCTTAAACATCACAGATATTATAAGGCTCTGGTCCCTAATATCACAGATATTATAAGGGTCTGGTCCCTAACATCACAGATATTATAAGGGTTTGGTCCCTAACATCACATATATTATAAGGGTTTGGTCCCTAACGTCATAGATATTATGAGGGTCTGGTCCCTAACATCTCAGATATTATCAGGGTCTGGTCCCTTCTGTCTCGAATAACCTTACCTTTATCATACGTGCATACTTTACATATCTTCTAGTTATAAATATATATACATAATCGTTCATACAATCATTATGTAACAATACATTCAATACACAATCATACACGTATCATACACTCACCAATCAAGTAAGTGTATTATCTACCACATAGGAGTATGCACACAGCCCCGAAAACATAACAGATAAAGGGGCTAGAACTCACATGGAGTCGGTTTCTCTCGCCATTAATGGTAATGCCCTGCCTTAGTTGTGCACTGCTAACTGTACAATACATTACGCGTGTCAATTATCCATTACTACTACGTCCTACATCTAAATTAATGAAACCCTCAACTAACGGGGGTCCGGGGGCAGCGCCCCTGGTAGCGGGGTCTAGGGGCGGCAACCCCTAGTAGGGTCCAAGGGGCAGAGCCCCTGGCTGGGGTCGAGCTGCTTGGTCAGCTTGGAAAAATTTTATTTTCACTAACCGTCCTTTAACAAAAATGCATCAGAAAATGAATTTCATGAAATTTCGCATGGAAGAATTTCGCTTCGCATGGAATTTCGCTTCGCATGAAATTTCGCTTTGCATGACTTTTTCGCTTCGCATGGAATTTCGCTTCGCATGACTGTGTGATGCAAAATTATTGATTTCGCTTCGCATGGCTGTGCGATGCAAAATTCCTGCCTTTCGTCGTTTTTACCATTTTAAAACCATTTTTCTCTTTGTTTCCTCCTTAGGACCCGATTCTACTCTTTTTATGGGTTTTGGGTTGTACCAACTTTGTCTACCCGTGCTTATGTGGTCCGAACATCACATTTTTGTCATGCAACACACTCGTGAGGTTATAACTCACCAACTTTATGTTTTTCTTACATCTTACAATCCGACCTACTAAGATATCAGTTTGCATGTCGGAACTGACCATTAAAGTTAACCTTTTTAACCAAAACTCACCTTTTTCTTCAGGTTCGGTTCGAAACTGAACAATACGTAGATCTGGACGTTTTCTTGTTGTTTGAGACACTTAAACACCAAGGCCTTCCTTACTTTCGCCCGGACTTGGATTCGGGTTTTAAGAGAAAATGTGTGTGTTCTTGAGTGTGTGCGTGTGAAAGGAAAAGAAAGTGGTGAAAGGAAGGAGGGGTTGGGTTTATATAGGGGACTATGGGCCCCACAACCCACTCACAATTCTAATTCCATTTATTATCCAAATATTAACACACCCAATTAAGTTAACGACACACAGTTACATATAAAACTTTCTGTTATTTATACTTCTCAGAATGCGGATGTTACAAGTCTACCCTCCTTAAAAGAGGTTTCGTCCCCGAAACCTAACTATTACTACTGAACAAATGCGGGTAAAACTTGCGCATCTCTTCTTCGACTTCCCAAGTGGCATCCGATCCCTTCGGTGCTTCCATATTACTTTAAATAACGGAATAATCTTATGACGGAGCTGCTTTTCCTTACAGTCGACTATCTCAAAAAGCTGTTCAACATAATTCAGCTGCTCATCTACCTCGATGTCCAGTAGTGCCACATGGGACATGTTATTAGCTAGACATTTTCTCAAGTGAGATACATGAAAGGTAGGGTAAATTCCTTCTAGCTCTTCAGGTAGGTCTAGCATATAAGTCACTTCGCCCATACGGGCCACGATCTCGAACGGTCCAATGTACCTTTGACTCAACTTTCCTCTTTTTCTGAAACGAATAATCCCTTTCCAAGGTGAGACTTTAAGCATCACGTGGTCTCCAACATTAAACTCAATCGGTCGTCGCCACTTGTCTGCATATGACTTATGACGGTCTTGAGCAGCTTTCATCCTGGCCTTAATCTGATCAAACTTCGAAGAGGTTTCTTGCACCACTTCCAAACTTCCAATCTCCTTCTGACCAATCTCTCCCCAACATACAGGAGTCCTGTAACGTCTTCCATAAAACATCCCGAATGGCGGCATACCAATACTTGAATGGTAACTGTTGTTGTAGGAGAATTCTGCCAAGTGAAGGTGATCATCCCAACTTCCTCCAAAGTCTAACACACAAGCACGTAGCATATCCTCAAGGGTTTGGATAGTCCTTTCAAACTGCCCATCTGTTTGAGGATGATACGCCGTGCTGATGTTTAGTCTTGTTCCCATGGCTTCGTGGAACTTCTTCCAGAATCTAGAAGTAAAACGGGTATCCCTGTCTGACACAATAGATAACGGCACCCCATGCTTTGTAACCACTTCCTTGACGAACACGTTTGCCAACGTTTTTGACGAGATGGCCTCTCGTATAGGCAGAAAATGAGCACTCTTCGTCAAACGGTCCACAATCACCCATATGGTATCATGATTTCTAGCTGTACGCGGTAGCTTAGTTATGAAATCCATGGTGATGTGTTCCCATTTCCATTCGGGTATCTCCAACGGTTGCATCTTTCCATACAGTTTCTGGTGCTCTGCCTTGACCTGCAAGCAAGTCAAGCACTTACTGACATAATCCACCACCTCGTTCTTCATACCTGGCCACCAGTAGTCCTTCTTCAAGTCTTGGTACATCTTGGTAGGCCCTGGATGAATCGAGTAACGGGACTTATGGGCCTCATCTAGGATTCGACCTCTAAGTTTCCCATGTCGTGGGATCCACATCAGGTCAAACCTGATCTTTACACCATGAGTATTATCTATCAACTCGGTCTGTTGCCCAAAAATTCTCACTTTCTTCATCAACTCTTCATCGGCTAACACTTCCATTTGCACTTGGCGGATCTCTTCGAAAAAATCTGAGTTGATGATTAACTTATAAGACTTGATTGTCGCGATGACTTCTGCATTCATTCGGCTCAAGGCGTCGGCGACCCATATTCAACTCTATCAGTTCTAATTTGATCTCACAGTCATAATCCTTTATCAGTTCTAACCACCTTCTCTGCCTCATATTCAACTCTTTCTGCTCGAAGAAGTATTTCAAACTCTTGTGATTTGTATAGATAGTACACTTAGCACCGTACAAGTAATGCCTCCAAATCTTAAGAGCATGCACTACAACTGCTAACTCTAGATCATGCGTCGGGTATGTACTTTCATGAACTTTCAGCTGTCTAGACGCATAAGCTATGACCTTCCCTCGTTGCATCAACACGCAACCTAACCCCTGATATGACGCATCAGTGCAAACTACCAAATCTTCTTCTCCATCGGGCAGAACAAGGATTAGAGCCTGAGTGAGTCTTTTCTTCAATTCTTCAAACGCCTCTTCTTGGAACCTACCCCAATCGAACACCACAGTCTTTCGGGTCATACCGGTCAACGGTGCGGCTATCTTGGAGATCCCGGAATGAATCTCCTATAATAGCCAGCTAACCCTAGGAAACTGCGTATCTCGGTTGGGTTTCTCGGAGTCTTCCAATTCTTTATCGCTTCAATCTTGGCTGGGTCCACGGTAATCCCCTCGAGATTGATTATGTGGCCTAAAAACTGTACCTCTCGCAACCAAAATGCACACTTCGAGAACTTTGCATACAATTTATCCTTCTTCAAAACTTCTAATACTTCCCTCAGGTGTTCAGCATGGTCAGACTCGTTCCTTGAATAAATTAATATATCGTCAATGAAGACGATCACCGTCTTGTCTAACATCGGCCTACATACTCTGTTCATCATGTCCATAAATGCCGCGGGAGCGTTGGTTAAACCAAACGCCATCACAAGGAACTCGTAGTGTCCGTTCCGCGTTCGAAACGCTGTCTTAGGGATGTCCACCTCTTTCACCTTCAGCTGACGATAACCCGATATGAGGTCTATTCGCGAGAACCAACTAGAACCTTGTAGCTAATCAAACAAATCATCGATCCGTGGCAACGGATACCTATTCTTCACAGTAAGCTTATTCAATTCCTTGTAGTCAATGCACATCCTCATGCTTCTGTCTTTCTTCTTAACGAACAACACCGGTGCGCCCCACGGGCAAACACTCGGTCTTATAAAACCTTTGTCGAGGAGTTCTTGCAGTTGGGACATCAATTCCTTCATCTCAGACGGCGCCAAACGATAAGGTGCTTTCGCGACGGGCTGTGCTTCTGGTATCAATTCTATTTGGAATTCTACTTCTCGCTCTGGTGGTAATCCTGGAAGGTCCTCAGGGAACACTTCTGGGTAGTCACACACTACAGGAACGTCTTTCACTTCCTTCGTCTCGGCCGCAGCTTTGACAACATACGCCAGGTAGGTACTGCACCCTCGTCTTAGCAAACCTTCGGCTTTTATCATCGAAATGACGTTAAGCCCTGTACTTTCTCTGTCACCATAAACCGTTACCGTACCACCATCCGAAGACTTCAGTCTTACCAATCTACTCTTGCACACTATCTGGGCTTCAATTTCAGATAGCCAATCCATCCCCAACACTACATCGAATCCTCCTAAGGTCATCACATATAGGGTAGCAGGAAATTCGTGTCCTTCCAACTCTATCTTACAACTCTTAACCGTTCTCAAAATTCTAACCGAGATCTCACTAGCGGTCTCTACTATAAAAGTTTCAGCCACATGACAACATTTCAATCTAGCTTTCTTACAAAATGGAGTAGCAACAAAACTCCTAGTGGCACATGAGTCAAACAATATGGAAGCAGAAATACCGTTTACTAGGAATATACCTGTCACAACGTCGGGGATATGCTTAGCTTGTTCTTGTGTCAACATGTAGGCTCTGTCTTTGGCCTAGACTGCTCAGCATCCTTTCTTCCGCTTCCCCCAGCTTCACCTTCAGTGCACTCCTTTTCCATATGACCCGTCTTTCCACATTTGTAACAGGTGGGTTTCGCGTTACATTCGTTTGCGTAATGCCCCAACTTTCCTCACTTATAACAGGCATTTGACCCTAGCCTGCACTCCCCTCCATGGGATTTCCCACACTTGTTGCACACATCACTACTCTTGCCCCACTTGCACTCACCACCGTGCATTTTCCCACAAGTCTTGCATGACTTTTTCTCCCACACCTTCTGTTTCTTATCCATGGGGCTCCACATTTGAGTACCAGGTCGCTTGGCATGAGCAACCCACTTCTTCTCCTTCTGCTCTTCCACCACCACATCATCCACAGCCAGGTCATCATAAACCAATTCTGCAAGTTCGACAGCAGAATCAAAAGTAGCAGTTTTACTAGCCCGGACAAAGGTGCGGATATTTTGTGGCAGTCCCCTCAAGTAGCACTTGATCCTCTTCGCTTCAGTGTTCACCATGTCAGGGACAAGTCTGGAAATATGATTGAACTCGGTGGTGTACTCACTGTGTGTCATTTCCCCTACCTTCAAATTCAGGAACTTCATCTCCGCCCTCTCGACTTCATCGTCTGCACAAAACTTCTTCATAGCCATTTCCTTCAAATCTTCCCACGTCATAGCCTCAATCTCCGCAGGGGTCTTTCTTTGCTCAACCGTTTGCCACTAAAACATAGCTTCTTCCCCAAATGACTAGGTAGCAAACCCACTGCTTAGTTAGGGAGACACTCGCTAATTCGGATAACCTTGTCCATTGCGGTTATCCATTGGAGAGTAGCGATTGCATCCCCTGTACCAGAAAACTTTGGTGGGTCGCAACCTTTGAACAACCTGCAGCTGCACCCACCTCGGCCCCTCTTACCAGCATTGACCTTCGTAGACCGATCTTCACTTGATTCCTCTACTTCAGTCTCTTCATCCTTCTTACTACCTTCCCCCGTCTCCCCACCAGTTCTGGTACGGCTTGCGGTTGAATTTTCTTGTTGGTGATTTTGAATCGCAGCAACTACTGCCTGAGTGATGGCAGCTTGGATAGCAGGGTCGAGCTGCTGCCCTTCATCCCACACTGTCATGTCTCTCTCTTCCTCAGACTCGTGGATTGGTTCCTCGGGGGGTACTTGGGTAACAAGTGGTCTACCACGTCGACTCGTGCGACTTCCTTGTCCAATAGTCCTCTTAGTACCGGCCATTTGGATTCTATAGGAAAACACAAACGTCATCACTTCAGGAATTGTTTACTACAAGAATAGTAAGGCTAACAGGTAATAACAGTTGCCAGTTGTGATTAGCTGATCACAGTACTCTCCGTGTCCTACATACTTCCCTTTGTGAGTCCACTTGTGCTAGTTTCTACGTATAATAGTTGGTTGATCACACGTTTCACATCCTCACACATAAACAAGCAATTGTATATCTAGTTATTAAGTTAGCTTTCTTACTCATTCTTTACTATACACAAGATCATGATCAACTTACACAATATGGTTACTTTATAAGCTTTCTTAGGAGACACATGGCATTCTTGGACTGGCATCTTTTTTCTTTTCTTCCTTAAGTCCCATTCTCTGTTCGAGTCTAAGCATGTAGGATGCTTATTTCTCTCGAACTTATGCTCTGATACCAACTTGTAAGGCCCCGTTCCCGGTAACCCTACTTTGGTGTTGGATTTACTCATAAACACAATTCTAAAATCAAAGTTAATTAAAACTTTCGCGGAATAACTTAAAACTTCAAACATCACATCACAAAGCATTCATTTTTGTCTTAACATACAAATTGTCTTTCCATAAACATTAATTAAAACAGTCATGACACTTGAGAGAGCATATTCAGATCTTGATCTTGTGATTACATCGATGTTCATGTTGATTAGTTATACAATTAGACTGTGTTTACGTTAGTAGGTGTAGTGTGTGTATTGGAACGGCAGTTGGACAGAGTAACGAGAGGATTTCAAGGATAAATCAGAACTGTTATAATGTAATACATTACAGGGGGTATATATAGGAGATGACCCTATTCGTTAAGATAAGCTTAACGAATAGGTCATTTGTTACAATTACTTTAACGAATAAACATGCTTATTCGTTAATACATTAAATGATAGCGAATGGCCCTCATTCGTTATCTCATTTGTTAAACATAGTTAATGAATGAGCTTACATTTAGACGAATGTGTTACATTTGTTACGGGGTAACGAATGTAACTTACAATAGAGCGAATGGCCTTTTTACCACCATAAATACATTATATCCCCTATAACTTAATCTATTACATTAATAACCCTGATAAAGATCGAGACGTACAAAACATGTATCAACAAACTCCCCCTCGTCTCGAGCTCTTTATCATTTATCTCTGGAACATCTTGGTCTTCCAGTCAACACAACTGTGAATCTTGTATGCATAACAGACTCTAACAACCTTCTGAAACTGCATAGCAAGCTCGTAGTCGCTTACGTTAGCAAACCTGATCTGACTTGTAAATAATGCATCATTGTCAGACTCAGATAAGTTAACCAGCCACATCGGATCAAGAACACGTATTGTCTTCGTGTTTGAACCATGACCGAATACACTAACCGCTTCACCTGTATGATTGTCGTAGTACCAATAATTAAACGAAGTGAATAGACTCTGAGGAAAGATCTTCATTGGAACCCTCTTCATCGTTTTTGGCGGCTTTACTTGTAATATCATCTTCCTCCAGCCTGTGCATGTATCAATCTCATCGATATACTTATGAGTCGGCACTTGTGGCTTGAAGAACTTGAAACCGAAATGGGTTTCATGTAATAATTGCTTATAAAACCACCCAGCCCACTGATCGTTCCCACGATTAACAAACGGTCTGTTTGCTAGTGTTCTCACATCCCATCTAGGCATAGATAAGATATCGTGTGGGCGTTTGAAGTAATAAATACCGTGCTCCCATTTCACGATGTATACTTTAAGTTCTGAATCAAACTGCCATGCCACCAAATCACCTCTCACATCTTTAGCTGGCTTGTACTTCTTCATTTGGTATGCGGATGCTTGAGCCTTTTCAACTTTGACTTCTTCTCGTTCATGATAACGAAATGTCTCGATCATCTTGTCATCTTTGCAACATTATGTTCAAACATACCATCCAAAGCACGTTTACGCTTTTTCTCAGTAGCAGAGACGTGACTTGTTCCAGCAGCTTTAAATTTATCTTTCTCTTCTTGCAAACGACGTTCTGCTGCATCAAAATGCTCAGTAGTGAAAAACAGAATACCTGAGTCGTTGTTGTTGTTGGTGTAGAACTCAGGGTACTCCTCAGCAGTTACGTCTTCAACCTCTAACTCATCAAAATCAGGCACATTCCCGCGTGAAATGCCTGTATTAGTACTTTCCTCTATTTCAATATCCACATCCACACTCTTTCCCAACACATGTACCTCTTCCTCATTTAGATCCAGAAGCAAGACAATTTGTTCTTTTGTTAAAGAGTATTAAACAAATTCACCTTCTTCGATCTCATCTGTGTTTACCATGCTATACACAACTCCATCCATTCCCACAAACAGAAGCATATTAGCCAGAATGACATCTGTTGGCTTGGCTCTCGTGTAATCTTTGTATGGAACAATCTGTATATTACTAGCCTCAAAACCACCAACACTCGCATCAGTCTTATTTCCCGCCGACGGTGTGAAACTTCCGCCCGGTTGCTGATCTACCCCACCACCTGTACCATCTTGATCATCTTCATTGTTCTTTAACTTCTTTAACTCATATTTTTTACATGTCAACTGAAGAATCATCTCACCCTGTTTATCCAATCTCTCCCCCTGAGCAGCAATAAGGGCTCGAAGTTCCCTGTTTTCACGTTGAGTGAAGTGAATATGATGCAACAAATTTTGTTGTGCTAACTCATGGGCCGCTCTATCGGCTTGCATATGAGTCTGTTGAAGGTGCAACAAATTCATCATATGAAACCACTGAGTCTGAAGATTCAAGCTGAAGAAATTTGGATGAACTGGTTGCAACGGACTCTAAGGACGAGTAAATGTCATAAACGAATGCTTAGGTCTTGGCAACGATGTCGGAGTAATAGGAGTAGTTGGCCGTGGTATAGGCATCCGTGCCAACACTGTTTGTAATACATCTCCAAAGTAAGGATCAGACCTCACAGTAGTAGCCAAAGTCATAATTAGAGGCATTGTAGAAGTAGGCATTTGCACAGGTGTCGGAGAACGAGGAAAATTGGTAATTGGAGTAGGATTAGGAGATCGTGGAATTTTCTGTTGAGCTGGAGAAGTAGTAGCAGGAATAACTGAAGCAGAAACAACAGTAGATGGCACAACGGTTGACTAGGTATCTCTATACCCGAACCCCTTCTAACCCGTCGCTTCTTGGGTTTCTCGCCCTTTTCCACCATTGGTTCTTTCCCTTTACGCTTACTTTCTGTTCATAACTTAACTCGACTTGTGGTCCTGGACCACCATTACCACCATCATTTCCACCATCACCATCTTCACGTTCTGAATCAGAATCGTCGTGAATCCAACGATCATTAGATGGTGCAACATAATCAATATTAACCAAATGACCAATCAAACGTTTGAACTTTGGTCGATCTGCCAGACTCTGACCTTTATAAGATCTCAACCGTCTCATAGTTTCTTCATTCATGTGTTCAAGCTTCATACACCAGCTTGATCTTTCTCCAAGTCCGGCACCAAATCATTGATTATCATTTGTAGAAATCTTGGATACATTAGAAATTTATGTCTGCCTTTAATGTTCGTTTTCAAATGATAATAAACCAATTCAGAGAAGTTGAATGGTTTATTCAGAACAAGTGCAACAAAAGCAGATTGTAGTATCACCCGGCATTCATTAAATCCACCTTTACGTCCGCCAAGGCAATGAATCTAGACATGAAGCAAATACTTGTATTGTTCACACAAGTTTGCTTTGTTATACATTGACTTTCCCAGATCACCATTATACTTTACTCTTTCAAATAATCCACGTATAAATGCTCTATCAAACTCACACCTGTCATCGATTGTGTCATTAAACCCTAATGAATCTCTGATTACGCCCACATCAATCACCACCCGTTTTCCTTGAATTACTGCTTCAATTTGATTTTCTACTTCATTTAGTCTAGCAGTATTCCAGAATTCACGAATTATCTTCTGATAGACAACCGCACGAGTCGAGATCGCCTTATAAATTCTCGAGCGTATCAGAAAGCTAATCATACACCCAAAGACAGGAGTAACTTAAAACTTAGGATCAAGATAGGCACAAATACTGTGGCTTTTGTTCCATGACAGCATTACAGGAGCTTGAACAGGTTCAGCTTGAACCTAAGGCTGTAGCACTGGATTGTCTTCTGGTTGTTGCTCGGGAACAGGGTTTTGAATATTCTCGTCAGCCATATCTGTTTAAACAAACAAAAATATTAATATAATATTTAAAATCATTAACGAATGTCTATTTCATAACGAATAAGACATTCGTTATATATTAAGTGTCTTTCATTCGTTAAAAATAACGAATCACACACATACGTTAACAATAACGAATCTGATTTTATTATATTAACGAATCACTTCTGATTCGTTATCCTATTCGTTATCACGAATCTGACTATCATTCGTTAACTCATAACGAATCTAGTTGATCATTCGTTATATTGATAATAAATCTTATTTTATTATTCAATTTGACTATCAAGAGTCAATTTTGATATGATTTTGACTTAAAGAAGTCAAAAACAACGAAAATCATCGTCTAATTTGTTACAAACTTATGAATTTTAACAATTAATCCTAACAAAGAAGATCGATAATCGTTTTAATGCACTAATGTATATCATCTGCTCGAGAATCGATTTCATTATATAGTTTAATCGCTACTAACTGTTCGTTTATCATGCAGATATCAATCAAACCCATAAACCCTTAATCACCGATGAAAAACCCTACAAATCATATATATGAGATCGCCTGTACCTGTAGAATTTAATGATGTTAAACAATTTGTCTAATAAGCAATCAATAGATTCTAGGAAAAATTTGCAAGAGGTTGTTTAGGTTGATGATGAAATAGGAAATGGCGAATGGAAGGTAATTCATCTGACAATGGGATTATAAACCCAATAATTTCACACAACCCGAGGTCATTCGTTCAAATTTTGAACTAACGAATGGTCTCATTTGTTAAATTATGATCCTGATTCGTCAAGATTTTAAACGAATATGACTCTCATTCGTTAAAACTTTAACGAATCTTACATTAATTTCTCTTATTCGTAACTTTCTAACGAATAAAGGAGGTTATTCGTTAACAGCTTAACAAATAATACATTACATCACTTCATTCATTAAAATTTTAGCGAATGACTTCCATTCGTTATGCACAGCGGAAGCGAATGTCTTGATAACGAATGAGAAACTCATTCGTTATGATTAAATAATGAATGGCTTTACATTCGTTAAACCATTTTAACGAAGCACCATTTTCCTTAGCGAATGAGACAAAATTCTCATTAAGGAATTAAATAATATTTAAAACCAATTAGGGTTTTAAACAATGATTTAAATATTCAATTAAATCCAATTTAGGTTTTAATTGCATACATTAAGATACCCAATCACCGTTGATCGGTAATACTTAACTTAAGCGGATTTTTACGTTAAAATCACAACTGATACCAGTTGTAACTTACACTAAGCACGATTAACTAAAAAAACCTTTGGGGATCATTCCTTATTCTTTTTCTTTATGAATTATTCGCCAGCTTGGTAAATCAAAACTAAAGCAGAAAAAAAATAAAAAAAATCTTTTTGGATTTTCGAAAATTTTCAATTAACAAATAACGAAAAACAATAACTGACTAAACTATTAAAGCAATACATATTTTTGTGAGTTGAGTACGGAATCATATTGACGAAAATGTCACTAACACTTCAATTTCGATGATTATTATACACGTAACCCAACGATGATTGCAGATATAATTGTCCTCTTAAACTTTTCACAGACTTGTCGGAAACTTTACGATATGCTTTAATTTGGTTCAATTAGGCACAAAACCATATGTGGACCCCATCAATCAGATATAACATTTCTATCTCTTATACAGTGAATATCACATGTAAGTTTTTCTTTGATTTTCCAAATTTTGATTAACTGTGACTCATGCAAAAATAATAAAAAGAAAATAAAGCAGAACGTTAAAATTTTCCCTTAAGATCGGTATTACTACACGCAGATAAGGTTCCATTTTAACAAAATAAAAAGATAAAAATAAGTTGAAGTTGTACAGGCCTTAACCCCCAGTTCGATACATGACTTTCACACATTTGTGCTTATAGTATACGCAGAGGAGATCCAAGGCTTATATGAAATACCAAGAAAATAAAGCAGAATACTCAATATTAACCCTCAGGTCGGATAATCTTATCGCGCAGGAGAGGATCCAATATTTGAATAAAAATAAAGAAAAAAATAAAGTTGAATTTTTTTGCAAAATAAAAGTAAAACAAAGCAGAATTTTCTTCAAGAATGAAAGCATGCACACACAGGAATCATTTTGACTTTTCATTTTTCTTCAAATCAGATATAATATCAATCTTTCAAGATGTAATTCCACTAGGTTCGGCATTTCATTATCTTTATATCTTATCAGTTCCTATATAGTCTGTCAAGCCTATCTTTGCATATCATATTGCTGGCCTTACGGTAATTTTTAATCTAGTTTATTCATGTACCAGATCAATCCCATCAATGTACTATCATTTTCCCTTTTTGCTTCAAACTCATTTTTGAGGAGCATTTTTCATTGTTTTTGAATTTTTCAATATTTGAATGTTTTTGGAGTTTTTAATTTTCTCTGTACAAACAGAAACCACAATATTTTTGGATTTTATATTTTTCTCCCCCCTAAAAACGACAAAAATCGAAACAAAACAAAATAAAAAAAATGATTTAACCAAGCTTTTGAATATCTTTTAAAGTTTTTAAACCATTTATACCCAGCAGATATTGAAAACGTGTTTTGTCAAACGCTTTGGTATAAAGGTCAGCCTTTTGAAAATCTGTGTGAATTTTATCAATTGATATTAGTTTCTTTTCAAAACAATCACATATGAAGTGATATCGAAAATAATAAAATTGAGCTTTGTTAAATTATGTAGATGGCCACAACCAACAATCCACCTAACGCAATTATCCCATCCGTTCATAACCTATCACTAAGAGCCATACTCGATAAGGATTGTCTCAACTATAACAATTTCATGGATTGGTATCGAAACTTGAGAATATTTCTCAAGCAAGAGAAGAAATCCTACATATTGGACGATCCCATTCCCGATGAACCTAACATTGACGATGTTGAAGCCTATAACGATTGTTTAAAATACCCCAAGGATTCGATGCAAGATTCATAACTCATGTTGGGAACTGTGATTCCCGAGTTTCAAAAGGATTTGAACATCATGGGGCATACGCCATGATCACCCAACTAAAGGAAATGTTCCTTACACAAGCTAGGGCGGAACGCTTCGAAACGGTTTGAGCGCTTCATGCATGTCGTATGGAAGAAACCCAATCGTTTCATCTTATGTACTTAAGATGAAAAGCCACATTGATCGACTTGAGCGGCTAAATTGTCTCATCTCATAAGAGTTAGCCACGGATTTGATTCTCAATGGCCTAACCAAGAAATTTAAGACTTTTGTCATGAACTACAGCATGAATGGATGGGACAAGAGCATTGGTGAGCTTCACGCAATGCACAAAACAGCCGAAGTAGGAATGGGTAAAAAGGTTTTACTGGTTCTCATGATCAATGAAGGTGGAAATAGGAAGTGGTATCACTCGAAACCTAAAGCTAAGGTTGCCAAAGGTAAAGGATACGTGAAGGGTAAGTTCAAAGGGAAGACTAAAGCGGAACCACCCAAACCAAAGGAAAAGAAGCTAAAGGTTAACGCGGAGGACCCGTGCTTTGGTTGTGGTGAGATAGGACATTGGATGAGGAATTGTCCAACCTCTCTTAAAGAGTTGAAAGCAAAAAGGGATGTGGGGCAAACCTCAGGTACAACTTTCATGATTCACATTGATCTTAATATTATTTCTTCTAACACATGGGTATTGGATACCGGATGTGGAACTCATATTTGCAATTGGATGCAGGAGTTCAAAGGAAGTAATCATTTCAAGAAAGGAGATATAAGTCTCTTCATGGGCAACGGAGAAAAGGTTGATGTCGAAGCCCGAGGAGACTACATTTTGAAGCTTCCAAATGGTTTGGAAGTTATTTTGAAAAAACATTTTGTTTGCTCCTAGTTTAACTAAGAATATTATCTCTGTTTCTCTTTTAAGACAATTTGGTTATGATTTGAAATTTGTGGACAATGGTATTTGTGTTTTTATGAATGATGCCTTTTATTTTAAAGCGATGCCGTCTAATGGCATTTATGAATTAGTTCATGATAACACATCTTATGATAACACGTTGTACCAATCAAGCACCAAGAAACTCAAAGTGGATTTGAGTAAGACTTATCTTTGGCATTGCTGCCTTGGTCACATAAACAAATATCGCAGACATACACTTCAAAAGAATGGTCTTGTGGAATCAAGTGAAGATGATTCATTTGATAAGTGTGAGTCTTGTTTACTTGTAAAGATGACCGAGGACCCCCTTAGTGGAACAAACGAAAGGGCAAAAGACTTATTAGGTATCATACATTCGGATGTATGTGGTCCTTTTAAGGCAATAACAAGGAATGGAGAAAGATACTTCATTACTTTTATTGACGATTATAGTCGTTACAGGTATGTGTACTTGTTAAGATACAAAGTTGCAGTTTTTGAAATGTTCAAAGTCTTCCAAAATGAAGTACAAAATCAACTCAATAAAACCATTAAAGTACTTCAATCGGATAGAGGAAGTGAATACCTTAGTGATGTCTTCATCTTAGGAGTTGTGGGATCATCTCACAACTTACTCCACCCGGAACACCACAACATAATGGTGTGTCCGAAAGGAGGAATCAAAATCTATTGGATATGATTCGATCTATGATGGCTAGAAGCACATTGCCTTTGTCATTTTGGGGTTTCACATTACTCTCAGCAGCCCGTCTTCTAATATGGCCCCAACCAAGAAAGTGGACAAGACACCTTTTGAAATATGGAATGGAAGGGTTCCATCATTATCATATTTAAGGTATGGGGTTGTGAGGCTTATGTTAAGAACAACACCCTAAACAAACTTGAAAGCCGATCTACTAAGTGTATCTTTGTAGGATATCCCAAAGACTCTATGGGATATTATTTCTATAACCCAACAGAGCAAAAGGTGTTCATTGCTCGAGAGGCTGTGTTCTTGGAAACTAAGTTCTTTACGGAAGAAACTAGTAGAACGGTGGAACTTGATGAGGATCGAGAACCACAAGCCGACACACGTTTGGTTGATACTAGCAATCAACAAGAGGTTGTTGAGAATGATCAAATGGTTGATCAAGACACACAAAACGTTCACAAATCCGGTAGAATTAGTTATCCACCCGAAAGATATGGATCTTTCATGGATGGATGCTATGTGGTAGATTCGGATGAACCCACCACATACTATGATGCAATGTCACAATCCGATTGTGACAAATGGCTTGAAGCCATGAACGTTGAGATGCAATCCATGCACGACAACCAAGTATAGGATTTGGTTGTACCACCTCTTAATTCCAAACCGGTTGGAAGTAAGTGGGTTTTCAAGAGGAAAACCGATATGCATGGAAACTTGGATACTTATAAAGCAAGACTTGTAGCAAAAGGTTTTACTCAAACTCAAGGGGTTGATTATGATGAAACCTTCTCACCCGTGGCAATGCTAAAGTCGATTATGATATTATTTGCCATAGCTGCATATTATGACTATGAGATTTGACAAATGGATGTCAAAACCGCTTTTCTAAATGGGCATCTTGAAGAAGATGTCTATATGGTTCAGCCCGAAGGTTTTGTTGATCCATAATATCCTAATAAAGTATGCAAGTTAAAGAAATAAATCTATGGATTGAAACAAGTATCTAGAAGTTGGAATCTCCGTTTTGATGAAGAAGTTAAAAAATTTGGATCCATCAAGAACGCTGATGAAGCTTGTGTGTATAATAAAGCTAGTGGGATCATCATCACTTTCTTAGTATTGTATGTTGATGACATACTATTATTTGGAAATGACATTCCAACCATGGAAGGTGTAAAAGCCTGGCTTGGGAGTTGTTTTTCCATCAAAGATCTTGGTGAAGCCGCCTATATTTTGGGAATAAAGATCTATAGGTATAGATCAAGGCGGTTGATAGGTTTATACCAAAGTACATACATTGACAAAATCTTGAAGAGGTTTAAGATGGAGAACTCTAAGAAAGGTTTGGTACCTATTCAAAGAGGAATGATATTGAGTGGATCTCAATGTCCAAGCTCAAAGGATGAGTAAGAGAAAATGAAAGGAATCCCATATGCATCGGTTATAGGATCCATCATGTATGCAATGATATGCACTAGATTAGACATGTCATGCGCTTTGAGTATGACAAGTAGATACCAACAAAATCCAGAAAGTAGCCATTGGATGGCGGTTAAGAGTATATTGAAATACCTTAGAAGGACTAAGGACATGTTTCTAATATACGGTTCTGGTGAGGAGGAACTCGTTGTAAAGGGTTACACGGATGCAAGTTTTCAAACTGATCGAGATGATTTTCGATCACAATCGGGATATGTTTTCATTATGAATGGTGTGGCAGTCTCTTGGAAGAGCTCAAAACAAGATGTGGTAGCAATGTCCACCACAGAATCAGAATACACTGCCGCCTCATTGGCAGCACAAGAAGCTGCGTGGATAAGGAAGTTCATTGCCGACCTACGGGTGGTCCGTACCATTCAGGACCCTCTAGAGATCTTTTGTGACAACAAGGGTGCGATTGCTCAAATAAAGGAACCTCGTGCATATCAAAAGACGAGGCACATTGAGCGGAGATTCATCTACATAAGGGATGAAGTTGAGAAAGGAAAGATATGTATTCGCAAAGTTCACACCGATCAAAATATTGCGGATCAACTCACGAAGCTCCTTGAGAGGACAAAGCATGAAGGTCACACTTGTGCCTTAGGACTTCAATATTCTAGTGATTGGATTTGATCTATTTTATATTTGGATATCGAACAATTGTTATTTTCACTCATTCATATGATTATGGTTTATGATTATGACATTTTGAGTTATGTTTCATTTTAGCATGTTTAAATCCATGAATAAGTTACTTATTCTAAATGTCCGTAGTCGTTCATATTTGTGGGAACAAGTATGAAGGTAAAACTATAATGAACTTGGATTGGTGGATATTCATAAGGTATGAATATAGAGCAAGATGTTGCTGCCAAAGTGCATAGATATTATGGGATATAAATATTGGACTAACCCGCTCTCAAATATTACAACATGGAATCCTTGTGATTGATTATAAGTAAATTTGAGTAAAGGCGAATATCATAGTATCCTCTGACCTGAGATACATATTGGGTCTTGATATTCACAAAATATTATACTTTGACTTAGTTCTTCGCTTCTCTGAAACATGACGATACATAAGGCTAAGACCAGGTAAAGTACAAGGTGATTGTGAGAGACATATGTAGTCAAGAGGGGATTTGTCCCTCTTATTCGTTGAGAAGATGTCTAAGGCCGGCTAAGTTAAATCAACTGAGAATGATCAATCTATGTCTTTGGATTTTAGATGACATCTGAGGTAAAAGGATAAATGATAGATTAACCTAGATCATTTCAAGTAAAGGACTTGAAGAGGATGATGTTATTGAATGGCACTTCGTCATGCGTATTAGGGGTAGTAAACCGTTGTTAGACGGTATTTGCTACTTGCATCAATCTTCTATGTATCTTGTGCAAGTGGGAGATTGTTGGACTCGGTCTGCCCAAGACACATATTACAATTGATGTGGCTAGTACGTTATGATCCAAGTCGGGTCGTACCCAATAACAAGCTAGACAAACACCAATAATATTTGTTTATAGATGATATGATCATAGTAAATAAATATTAACACTAATGATATTTGGAAAATGGTTTCTAAATACATTGTACTTGTGAAATAAATAAATCATATGGAAGATTTATATTTTGAGAGAAGACATTTCATAATGTTATTTAAAGTTTGTTAAATAACTAAATATAAGGCTTATTACATTTGCATGTTACTCGAACCATGTTATGCCACATTTTTTATAATAAAAACATAACATAAGTTTTTAATAAAAAAAATTTGAATTTTGAATTGGGTGGAAGCCAAAGTGCCCCCCCCCCTTGTTCCCACCTCTCTCTCATCTTTTATTTATCAATAACATGCAAAGGTTTTGATTGGCTTTTGTGGGTGGTGCATTTATGACACAACTCTCTTTCTCACACACACAAGAAGCAAAACTCTTTCTACCTTTCTCTCCATTTTCGGCCACACAAAGAGGGGAACAAGGAGTTTCAGGTCTAAAATCCTAGCAATACAAGGGTGTTTTGTTGGAGGCTTGAAGGGTATACAAGTTTGAGGTTCTTCTCTTTTTGAAGACTAGCTATTCAACCATCCTCTTCATCTATCTTAGCTTCTTCAAAGGTTGTATTACATGAATACCTTATGGTTGTTTATATTGGTAAGCATGTATTTTCGTATATGGATCCGGGTTTTGCGTTTTACATATAAAATCGATTTTATATTCATCTAAATAACAAGATTTAAAACTAATTTATCCTTTGCGTTTTTCATATAAATGAGGTTACATGACTTTGATAATCTTGTTAAAACCCAACAGAGCAGACCTTATAGTCCCTTGGTGTGTTTGGAACATTACCTCGAGCAGACTTTACTTAGAATATTTTCATTAGAAAATATGCTTATCAAGCAGACTTCAATCTTCATGATATATCCAAACTTTGTTCGGATATATCCTATGAGCAAAGTAGTTCTTACCCGATCTCTTCAAGCTTTGTCCTTGACTTATTTGAAAAAACTAAGTATACTCGGGAACTGTAGCTTTGCTCAAGATTGAACTATGCTTGGAATAACAATGAGAGTATTTTCCGTTAACTCCCTTCAAGCATACTTGAGATTCACTTATTATTATAACATTGCTCGACCCACCAGGTTGTTCATAAACTTGGTTTAAGCTAAGATAAATCAAGTTTTTGCTCTGATACAAACCTTACTTGATGTAAGAGCAGCTTGGCTCGACGGAGTGCAGCTTTCTCAAAGCCAACACTTAGAAGGATTCCAGAGGATAACCTTACTCGAATAAGATATGTTGCTCGAAATAGTAAATACCATGCTCGGACTGGCTGAGCCTGAGCTTGCTCAAGTTCCTTACATCAAGTTTCCTTATCAATCCTTAAGACCCAACAATCTCCCCCTAGATTGCAACAACCTCAGATGCACCAAAACACATCTGGATTATATACAATTCTTACAAAATACACATCAAATCCTCAAAAACATGAAATTACATTACTTCAAAAGGAAATAATTACGTAGCATAATTCTTCCTCAAGGGCATTACAAGTTAAAATAAAACATAAAATACATAAAGAAATAAAATTACAAGTAACATAATGATATTCTTCCAAGCTTGGTTACCTGCTTCTTAATTTTTACTCCGCCTCCTAGCTTTGTTGATTTTTCGGTTCGTCATAGCTGCTGCTCTTTGTTGGAACATAGATAATCCATGATAAAAGGGATGGTCCTCAGGTAAATCCCATTCTTTTAAATCAGTTAAGCAATTGACATGTAGATATTCCAATTCAGAGTCATACTTAATTATTCCCAGCAGCATTCCATTAGAGTTCATTAGGAGAAATTTTCATGTCTTCTTTTCATATTCAATGTTGACAATCCGTCCATTCCGCTGTACCTTAGCATTTGGAACTTGCATAACCCTTTTCATATTAATATAGTCTTTCATAGTTTCTTTGGGTGTGCTAGGTCCGCTTGGTTGGTCAAATGAGTAGCTTGATAGCCTAATCTCACTTAGTCTCTTTTGTCTTCTCTTCTTCTCAGCCTTAGTGTATTCAAACTTCCTCTTCTTGTTGAACATAGAAATTCAACCCTTTGTTGATCTCTTAAGTACGTGGATAGTTTGATGTGCTGAGCTGCAGCATACTTGTTCCTCTGCTGTAGTCATATAGTTTTAGACTTGCCATTTCTGTCAGTTGTTTAACATTGAAGTCTTTGAAGTCATCATAAAAGATGATTGTTCTCAAGGCACCACTTGCCATTATCACCTTCAAAGTACTAGTCTTTAGATCATAGAAAAGTTCCTTGGGTAAGTCCACATTTGATGGTGGATGTTGTTCTTTTTATCCCTCAATCTGGTGGTGGGAATTGGTGCTTTTAAGCTTGATGGTCTGGAAGTTGATGTTCTTTTGTGAGAGGATGATGCATGTTGTCTTGAGTATCACCTGATTTGTGCTTTTCTTGATCATCTTCATAGAGCTTTTTGATCTCTTCATTTGACTTCATGATTAGTGTAAGATAATTTCCTCCTCTTTTACACAAAACACTGATCATGCTTAAAGTTTCATTCTCAAGAGTTGGTTGAAAATCTTCTGAATCTGGTTTCACCATAACAGGCTCAGGTATAGTCACTTTCACTTTCTTTAGCTCTTCATTGTAGATTTTAGTTCTCTCTCATATAACTCCTTCAATTGTTCTTTTGTCAGTTTATCAAACTCTTCATCTTTCATTCCTCTTGCATTTAACAATACTTTCAAGATCTCAATTCTGTTATCAAATAAAAATGATTCTTCACCCTTCTTTTGTTTCTTTTCAGTGTTCTTTTTAGGTTCAGGAGCTTTTGATGAAGGCACCCTTTCTTCTTCCAATCTCCCTTTTTCTTCCTTTTCTTTTCATTCGTTAATTTGTTGGGCAGTGACCTTTTCTTTAGTGATAATTTTCTATGAGACCAGTTGAAATTTTTCTTCAACCTCCTTCTTTGACATAAGCTTGACAATATAAAATGGGTAGTCGTGTTCCACCATGAATCTGGTTTTCCCTCCAAATTTCTTCAAGACTTTCTCCATTTTCTTTATTTCCTCTTCTTTCTCTTGTTTAGCCTTTCTTACATTTATCAATCCTTCTTCTTCTTCTTCTTCTTCTTCTTCTTCTTCTTCTATGATGGATACAACCTTGAATATACTGTCAAATTCTTCAAATGATAGTTTGTTCAGATAGGCTGGATCATATTTGCACCCAATTAGATAATTCCTCTATCCTTCTCTTATCTTCAAAGCCTTATAAAGTTTCTTAATTTCTTTTGTAGACATTTTCTACAAATATTTTGGATTATATCTGCATTTTTTCAGGAACTCTATTTGATCTTAAATTATTTTGTTCCTTTCTGATTTATTTTCTTTCTCTTCTTCATTTCTTTTGTTTAACAAATGTAAGACCCCGAATCCCGGGAATCCTACAGTTGGTAATCATATCCAAAAATTCTCTAAAATTTAAAGTCAAAATATTTCATCTTATTAAAATCGTTTCAGAGTAATAAACAGCGGAAAATCACAAGTACTAAATCGAAGTTCCCAAAACCATAATTTAAATGTTTAAAGTAATAAATGAAAAGAAAACAGTTTGCGTATTAATCTCCTACTAGTTATGCCTCCAACCGTCCAAGTAGTCTCGAGCACGTCCAAGCGGTAAGCATCGTCCTCTAAACCTGAAAACTCACACTAACATACACACAAAGTCAGCTTGAGCTGAGTGAGTTCAAGTTTTAATAATAGACATTTAAATAAATCATTCCAAGGGTTTAAATATAAAAACGGGATTATAAAACATTCCAAGACTCTAAAATATAATACGGGATACGAACAGTTAGGCCATCATCAACACTAAGTATTCGTACTTAGACATCTATATACATCCATATATTTATATCCCTATAAATACTATCCAAATAATAGCATCAGGGTCGAGCACACATACAACTCAAACACGTAACATCTCATCCAAGTAATAACATCAGGGTCGAGCACACGTACAACCCAAACACGTACCATCCGATGATGATTATGCCACACGAGCCTCCCCCCTCACGGGCTTTTCAGGGCCCGCCACAGGATTTAAGAACCTGAGTCGTATAGTTTGGCCCGGCCAAGATCACCATCCATCCGTATGCAAACACGAAGTAGGCATACGCAACATCAGTAGTCGAAACGACTACAACATCGCCAAATATAGGCCATACAATAATTTATATATATATATATACATACTATAACATTCCAAGGCCAACTATATACTAGCAAGCCTATATAAAATAGTTTAAACGTTTCATCAGGAAAAATCGTTTAGGTGTGCATGCTAGCCCAAAACTTAAAAGAGTAAAACGGGGCATCATGAACTCACCTGACACAATGCACGAATTCACCACGAGCTAAAGAGTCCCTAAGAAATCCCAAACTCAAACACCTGACAGTTTACATTTAAACATTACTAACGACATCGAAAGAACTCGTTTATCCTACGAGACGTTCTAACATTGTTGGGCCCATTTATATGGTTTGTACTTAGTCTGTTTGTTTAACTTGGGTTGCTTATGTAAACCGAGATCCAAATGTGGGCTTTTGGTTAGTATTGGGCTTGAGTGGTTATTTCCCTATATATATAGAATGTATTGTATAGGGTTAAGGCTGTTCATTCACTTGTGTTTTTAGCCGTCTAAGAGCTGTTCTAGACGAGTTTGTACTGATAGTTCTTAAGCACCCGACGTATAATAATATGTGTGTTTTGAAGCCATTCTTGTGTTCTACGTGTTTGTGCTTACGTGTGTTCTTGAATCATCTAGTGTTGGAATTCCGCACCAACATCTAGAATGTTGATATCATAATTGTAGTAATCCAGATTGGGGACTTACAATTGGTATTAGAGCCTTAGACCTATTCAGGCTCGTTATTGTGATATCAAGGATTCCAGATTTTGATCTTTGGTGGTTGTGTTTGATTTTCTGGTGATACTCTCGTCGGATAAGGAAAGAGTGTTTTTTTTGTTGAAGATTGACCTAAACTTGGTTAAAATTCAAATTCCAGAGATTTCGGGATTTAATTTGTTACCAATATTATCTGGTCAAAGCATCTTTGGGTTTCCTGGAAGTTCTCGGACAATTTTCATTGTTTTCGGCCATCATTTGGTCGTTCTCGGTGAAATCTGTTGGTTCTCTGCCAAATCTGCCAGTTCTCGACCAAGTCTATCAGTTCTCGGCTACATCTAGTGTTCGGCCACAATCAGTTCTCGGTTTCACTTAGTTATCGGCTATTACCAGTTTTCGGCTAAATCAGTTCTCGGTTGACTTTGGGTTTTCGGTCAACTTTTGGTTCTCGGCTCAGTAAACTGTAGGATCTGTTTGGGCCTGATTAGTTTGATTTGGGCCTGATACTTGGACTATAAAACTTTCCTGGACTGAAATTAATCTTAAACTAATTTAAAATGGATCAGTTAACGAACAGCAATGTCTCAACCAACACTTCACTCCATCAAGAACTCGACTCTATAATGGGGACCACCACTCGTATACCCCGTCTCTTGTCTCATGAGGGGTTTAGTGAATGGAAATTTCGTTTTGAGAAGTATGTTCAGATGAAAGATGCTAAGATCTGGAGAAGCATCGTTAGAGGACCCCAAATCATCACGTATAAACGTGAGAATTCAACTGAAGTTGTTGTGAAGCCTGTTGCACAATATGATGATGATGATTTTGCTAAAGTTGAAGAAGATGAAAGAGCCCTATCAACCTTAACTATGGCTCTCTCACCTGAGATTGCTTTAAGTTTTAGAGAACTTCAATCTACTAAGGAATTGTGGGAGGCGTTAATTGAGGTGTATGAAGGAAATGAAGACATGAAGAGAAGTCGCCAAGATCTGTTGCGACGGAAATTTAATATGTTCAATCATGTGTTGGAAGAATCGTTGGAAACACAACTTCAAAGATTCATAGCTCTTATGACTGAGATGAGATCCACAAGTATCTATTTGGCAACATTTGAAATAAACAACAAGTTGGTAAAGTCATTGCCCAAAAGCTGGGATATGAATGTTGCGGTTATCAAAAAGACAAAAGATCTCAACAGAATGTTTATCTCGGAGATGATGGCCACCATTAAGGCTTGTGACATGGATGACAAGCAACGTGAAATAAACCATGCAAACTCCTACAGGCTGATGGTTACAACGTCGCTTCCAACAATGCCCTCATCTCACAAGACACCTTTTTAATGTTTAAGGCCACTCAGCAGCTTCCACCTGAAGGAAACTTTCAGATGTTTAAGTCTACTCAGAGCCAACCGTCTTCCATCCCATCTTAACCAACTCCATTTTTCTTCACTAAACCTGCTCAAAGTGGTCAACCTCAATCGTCCAGTGCTGCTTCAAATCAGATTTCCAGTCAGACTCCCTCCATCTCAAAGGAAACTCAAGAGAACATAGCTTTAATGGCGGGATTCATGAACTGCTACAATGCATTCCTGGCTAGAGATTTGGTTCAACCTGTTGTTGTTGCTAAGCTCGATCAAATCCATCCAGATGATGTTGAAGAAATGGATATCGCTTGGCAAATCGCCATGGCAGTGCTTAGGGCCAAGAAGTTCACTAAGAGAACGGGAAGGAACAATTGGAATACGCCAAACAACCAAAAGGTGGGTTTTAACAAAAATACTCTGAGATGCTACAACTGTCACGAGCCAGGTCATTTTGCTCGTGAATGTACCAATCCAGCAAAAGAAGGAAACACCGAAAGGGCGCTGGTTCTAGTGGGAAATGTTATAGGAGAAGTTGGGGAGTGCTCGGGAAATGGTGAAAGAGGGTAGGTTGCCTAACAATTTTCTTGGGATAATCAGATGGCTGCTCTCAATATTGGCAATCAGACAACAACTTATGTTCACATTGAGGATGCTAAGGAAGAAAATGCTGCTGAGGAGCAAATCAAGGAACTCCAATTCGCATTCATGGCTTTCATTTCCCCCAGCTCATCTGAGGTAAGCTTTCAACCATGTTCTCTAGACTATGTTGATAAAATTAATTTATACAAACTCCACAATGATAACTTGCTTAGTGACATGGAAAGAGTAAAATCAGAGAACTTTAAACTTAAGAAAAATGAAAAATCCTTCTTAGCTAAAATATAAGCAAATCAAAAGGATCTTTTTAAGCTTAAATCTGAATTCAGCATAAAGTGTTGTCACCACCTAGATGCCAAGCAGGAAATTGCTGAATTAACTGCTAAATTGGAAGCCTTCAAATTGGAAATTTTGAACTTAAATGCTAAATTTGAAAGAGCTGAACTTGAAATTTTAAAAAATTCGAGGGTTCCAGTAAAGTAGTAAATTCAATGATTGATTATCAATTATGGTGGAAGGAAAAGGAAGATGAGGGATTAGGGTACAGCCAGGTCCCCCCACCTTACAATGACAACTATGTTCAACTTCCTATCACCAAAAAACAGGAAGAAAAGATACAGGACATGAAGTATGGTATACATGATAAGAATGACAAATCTGAACATGTGAATGCATCCACTTCAGGAGTGAACAATTCTAACGTGTTTGCTTCATGTGCAGAAAAGGTAACTGTCAGGGAATGGACTGATGAGGACGACAACCCTTGTTTGGAATTTAATAATGACATTGTTTCTGATGTTCCTTTAAAACTGCCTGTTTTAAATTATGTTATTCCGACTGTTTGTGTTGGCTTTGTTTTAAAGAGAAAGGATTTTTGTGTGGTTAATTCGGTTAATAGTTTGAATTCTGATGATGTAGTTTCAAATAAATTAAAAATTCAAAATCCAACAAATACTTACCACCTAAATTTGTTAAAGAGGGATGCTCTAATGACAAACAATGTGATAAGTTGAACAATGTGATAAATGAAAAAAAGGGCCATCACAATTTTCAGCAAACTGGTCCACACAACCAGTCCAGATGAGGAGTTGCCCAAAATGATTTCTACATAAAACGTCAAACTTGTTTTAATTGCGGCACTCCTGGTCATATTGCCAGAAATTGTCCACATCATCCATATGTTCCATATTATGGATTTTATCAGAGGAATATGCCCTATATGCCTCACAATTCATACAGGCAAAGATTCAGGCATTATCAGGCTAATCCCTCTGATGAAGATTGGAACCGAAACAAATCTGGCAGGTTTAGTTCTCATCGGACCAAGCCTAAAATGTTTAAAAAAATTATTAGAAAAGGTGCTTCGGCTTCAAAACCGAACAAAAATTCTAAGCCAAAACGGGTGGAAAAGACAACCTCGTCTTATTCTAACCCCAAAACACCGGAGGCTACGAAAACTATTCGTACATATAATGCCAAATCATACAATGGTAGACACAAATGGTTGCCTAAATATCTAGCAAAGAAATCTGAAAAATCCACGTTTGATGATAAAAGGGACATGTCATGGCAACCCGTGAAAACTTTAAATGCATCAGGGTCACCCAGTGTAACTATGGACTGGGTACCAAAATCTAACTAATTCCGCGCTTTGTGCAGGGACAGCTATGGAGGAATATCATCAGACCTTGGTATGTTGATAGTGGCTGTTCCAGGCACATGACAGGAGACATTTCCCAACTACACGACATTCAAACCTTTAACGGTGGGTTTGTGTCCTTCGTGGGAGGAGAAAAGGGAAAGATCACACAGAAGGGTACTGTAAGTAACGGTGTTCTAAAATTTGAAAATGTTAATTTCGTTCCTGAATTGAAGCACAGTTTGCTGAGCGTGTCACAAATATGTGACAAAGGGTTTTCAACTCAATTTACTAAGAAAGAATGTTTGATTTTAAAACCTGGTATCATTATACCAGAAGACTGGATTCTTGTTCGATCACAACGAAAAGATAATGCTTATGTGATCGACAAGAACAAAAATGTTCCTGATGAAATAACATGCTTGATTTCAAAAGTGTCGGAACACAATGCTATGCTTTGGCATCGTCGTCTTGGTCATGCTAATACGAAAAATTTAAATCGTCTTGCTAAAAATGATTTGGTCCGTGGCTTACCCATTAAAGATTTTGTTACTATTGAAAAATGTGTGGCTTGTGCCTTGGGTAAACATCATCGAAAAACTCATAAACCAAAATTGATCAACACCATCTCATTAGTTTTTCAATTGCTACATATGGATCTCTTTTGTCCAGTGCATGTTTTAAGTCTTTCACGCAGCTCTTATTGTCTTGTTATTACTGATGACTACTCACGTTTTACTTGGGTGTTTTTCTTGTCGAATAAGAGTGAAACTGTAGATTTGATCAAAAGGTTTATAGTGCTCATGGAGAACCAACTGAACTTGAAGCTGAAAGGAATACGTTGTGATAATGGTACAGAATTCAAGAATGCATCATTAAATTATTTCGGTTCAGAGAGGGGAGTGCTTCGTCAATATAGTTCAGCACGGACACCACAACAATATGGTGTAGCTGAAAGAAGAAACCGAACTCTTATTGAAGCGGCAAGGACGATGTTGTGTGATTCTAAGCTACCATTATTTTTCTGGGCAGAAGCTATTAATAAGGCCTGTTATGTTCAGAATCGGGTGATAATCAACAAATCACAAATGAAGACTCCTTATGAGATTGTCTATGGACATAAGCCTACTATCGCGCACTTTAAGGCCTTTGGTTGCCCATGCACTCTACTGAACCTCGAGTGTACTCCGAAATTTGGGGCCAAAGCTGTTGATTGCTACTTTGTTGGTTATGCAGGCCATACTGCTTAAAGGGTTTACAACAAGTCTACCAAACTGATTCTAGAATCTTATGATGTTCGTTGGTTGGAAGAAAACGAGACTGATGCTCGTGTTGGTCCGGACTGGTTATTCGATTATAATGAACTCTTCAAACCGTTCAATGTGTTTCTGGTCATCAACATAGAACCTTCAGGCAGCACTACAGTGGATGCTGAGAAAGATGACTCACATGCAGTATCCCACATCTCTCCACTCCTGGATGATGATGTTCCAGAACCAGTTAATGACGATAAACCCGCATCTGTTTCTCAGCCGAAAGCAGTTCCAAAAAATGAATATTCGCAAAGTCCGTCTGAAGATACCGCGACATTTGAGGGGGAGAGTCCTATTCGTCAGATTTTCGGGAGCACACTATTTCCCGATGTCATTCCAAATGAATATGTCTCTAGCACTTCGTACTCACATAGTACAGCGACCTACGGATGGAAGAACCCCCTTGCTGACATTGACATAAATTTGTCAAACCTGGATTCTACAAGTGATGTTTCCGATCAATTACTTCCTTCAAGAATTCAGAAAGATCATCCAATTGAGAACGTCATAGGTCCTCGTGAAACGGGCGTGTCCACCAGAAAGTCAGACCAGAAATATAAACAGTTTTTTGTTTTCCTGTTTCATATCTTAGATAGAGCCAAAGACAGTAGACATGGCCCTCTAGGAACCCAGTTGGGTAGACTCTATGTATGAAGAGTTGAGGATATGTTCGCCAAAGCATGGCAGGAATTTTACTGCATCAAGGGAAGTATGTTGAGGATATGCTTGCAAAGTTTGAGTTTCAAGACTCCAAGAGTGCTAACACTCCCATGGCGGAAAGGCCTTTACTGTCATCTGATCCGGAAGGGAGTCCCGTAGATCAAACATACTATCAATTAATGATCGGGTCTCTAATGTACCTCACCGCCAGCCGACCCGATATCATGTTTGCAGTCTGTCAGTGTGCTCGTTTCCAGGCTAATCCTAAACTCTCTCATTTAATTGCTGTTAAACGTATATTTAGATATTTGAGGGGACAACAGAAGTTAGGTCTTTGGTATCCCAACAATCAGAATTTGATCTTTATGCTTTCTGATAGCAATTATGGTGGAGATGATATTGACAGGAAATCCACATCTGTCGGATGTCAGTTCTTAGGATATCGTCTCATTTCATGGCAGTGTAAGAAACAACAAACGGTGTCCACTTCGACCACCGAGGCGGAGTATGTTGCTGCATCAGCTTGCTCTTCTTAGGTTATCTGGATGCAAAACCAACTGCTGGATTACGATTTGGAATTTCTTGATACTCTCATTTTTTGTGATAATGATGCTGCCATTGCAATTGTTAAGAATCCAGTTCAACATTCTAAAACCAAGCATATCGATATTAAAATTCTTTTATTCGTGACTGTTATGACCGAAAATTGATTCACCTTGAACAAGTTCACACTGATAAAAATGTGGCGGACTTATTTACAAAACCGGTCGGAACAGCCAAATTTAATGTGCTTGTGAGCCTTCTTAAAATGCTTCGTTTCGAGGATTGAGTCTTTTTTAGTGTAAACTCGTACATATTTTCTTAATTTGTACAATTTTAGGGGGAGAGAATTCAAAAAGCCAAAAAAAAAATATTTAGTGTGTGCGTAAAAATTCAAAAAGCCAAAAATAGTATGTCTGTGTAAAAATCACTCTCGTTTAAAATTATGTCGGTTGCTTAAGTTTGAAGAACATGTACCTGTATATGTTTGGCCCGGTGATCTACTAGTAGAATCACAGGATAGCCATTTATCTAAAGACTGGAAGCATCTGGGGCGATTGTGATATATTTTTTTTGTGTTTTGAACTCTTTCACTTAAAATTATGTCGGTAACTCTAAGTTGGAAGGACATGTAATTTCATATGTGTTTGGTCATGTTAACCACTTATGGACACACGGGATAGCCTTTTACCTGAAACCTAAGAGTGACTGGGATGACTGAGTTTTTAAACTGTATTTTGGGAAATGATATTATTATTCAGCTAAAAGCTTTTCAGATAGGATAAAGTATTTTTAAATGAAAATTGATCCAACCTTTGAGAAATGATAGATAAATTGATTTTGAATGCCTAACGTGTGAAGTTATTAGGCTAAAAAGGCTTTTGATTAGTTATTGATGTGTGTGGAAGCTTTTCAAGATAATTAAAAGTTTTAAGTGATATAAACTAAATTTGCTAAACTTATTGTGGAGAGTCATTTTGAAGATATTGCATGTCCCTAGATACATCTCTCCGAATGATAGGCAGAAAAGCAATTACCCAATCATACACGAGCCCGTTAGTATCTTGATCGTCAAAAAGATTACATTTCATATTTGTGTTAAAAAAATAATAATAAACAAAAATAAAAATAAAAATAAATTTATTATAATTTGTCATTACAATTGTTTTCTAAAAGCTTAATGGGGTCCCAGGGAACTACCGGGATGGGGCACTCAAATAAGTCCTAAATATCCTGAATGTAAGGCTTGTAAATCCGGATGGCATGTAAGTCCAACGTTCAACCTTAAATCTTAAAATCATTTTGTATAGAGAAAAGTATTTTGATCAAGTACTAGGGGGTTGGAGTCAAATTGGGGTGATTTGGGGAAAGCCAAATACGCCTTGAGAATAGATAAGGGGCATCAGAGGTCCATAAGTGATGACCATGTAAGTCTTATGCCTAATCAAATCTAATTATATCACTAATGCAATGAAAATCATGAAAATTACCTGCTATCAACCTTTTCTCTATGTCACAATAATGCTGAAAATGAATCATTGTGAAAGTACCTTAATCAATATGATCTCATGTTCGGATCTTTTCATAAAAGGGTGGTTCGTTTTAAATAGCTGAAATTTGATCCCAATCTGCAAAATTCTCAAAAAGACTATTTTTGTATTTTATTTTTGGCCATCATTTGTTTTTACTATTCTTATTTTCTTTATGTTTTATGTTTTTTTTTATTTTCTTTATCTCGAAATCACTCTCCTCGAAACATGTGATTTAACTGGGTCGTTTTCAATGTGTTTATATTACTTTGGGCTTTAGACTGGATTGTTAGGTATGAGATTACATGTTTTAGGCTGAAACAAAGGGTTGGGCTTGTTTGTGGGTTCACGGCCCATCTCTTTTGGGTATAAATAATATTTATCCCAGATTTTGTTCTCATTCATTCAATAACACTTTCAAATCTCTCAAACCACTCAGACGAAAATTCCACAAACATAAGCTAATCACACTCTATTGTATTTGGTCTTCTTTTGATCGTGTTACAGGTAATGAGTGATCTCTAAACTGCTTACTCTTGTGAGATGCAAGGATTTAAGCCGTCATTGAATTGGAGAATTGTTTTAGGGTTAATTGTTGGAACTTAAAGGGGTCGTTGCAGAATTAATGGAGATTTCGGTGACTTGGAGAAGACGACACACATTCCAAGAAGAAACCCAAAGGGTTCTCTGTCCCCATCTGTCAAGGAGTTCTCGGTTGACTTTCGATCTCCCAGCCTTGACCGAGAACTCATGTTCACGGTTGATTTTCGTTGACCAAAAATGCTGGAATTAACTCATGTTCTCAGTCAATCTGGACAAAAAACACTTGTTTTTGACAGAAAACCTTATTAGACCGAAATCTCTTGTTGACAGAAAACTGATTGTGGACCGACATCAATTGTGACACTATTACTATATTTTCCTATTGGCCCACCAAATGTGATCTTGTCATCATTGGCCCCTCATGTCTTATAAATGACTAATTTGCTTTAAAATATAACTATAGTCAAGTTTTATTTACTAACTTGATTCGTTTGGTGCAGAAATGGCTGATCAGGCTCCGTTAAAGTTTGTAGACACACATAACATAGTTGGACATTTGTTTGATCCACCACTGGCCAACAAGGAATTCAAGTCTATGATTTTCGGCCTCAACACTTGCAGGATTTCTCACGCATAACGAGAAAACCCTGTCATTTGCAGAAAGATGATAACTGATTTTTGGAATAATGCCTCAATCAATCCACGAGGAGCAGATGGAGTTGTGTCGATAGACTCCAAAGTGCAGAATAAGCCGGTCGTCATCACATAGACTATTATAAGGGATGTGCTTTTGTTTGGTGATCAACCTAATCACCCGACAGAATACTCTGCTACTGCCGTCTCTGAGATTCTTACCAGGATGGGTTATGAGGGTGCTTATCCTCCAGCAATCAAGAAACTATTTCACCCATACTGGAGGTTTTTGATACACACGTTCTTCACATGCGTGTCAGGAAGAAAGGGGGGATCTGACGAGATCAGTCATACTAAGATGTCTGCTATTGTTGCTCTGATCATGGATTGGAATTATAACTATTCCAAGTTCGTTTTAAATGAAATGATGAGCAATCTGAAAGGGAAGAAGAAAGAGATGTTCCTCATGTATCCCAGATTTCTGCAAATGATTTTTGACTCACACTACACCGACCTTGTCAAATCTGCTGATACTTTAGATATGAAGTCAATGGGACCCAACACCTTTGGGTTAATGAAGCAGTCCAGGAAAGGCTCCAAGATTGTCTATCAGGGCCTCAATGCTCTGGAAAAGTTTGGTAAATTTGCTGAGACTGAAGCTGTAACAGTTACAGCTCAAATTGCCGAAGAACATGTGACACCTGTTCAAAGGCAGTCTGCTGCCTTTGAAATTAGTTCAGATGAAGAAGAAGAGACAGAACACCGTGAAAAGGATACTGCTCTGACTGATGAGTAATTAAGAGATTTTGAAGCCTTCAAAGAATTATTACAGTCAACCGCTCTGAAGGCTCCTCAAGCAGTTGTTGTAAATGAAGAAGTTCATATCCCTGAGGAACCAGTCGCTGATCTCATTCCACGAAAGCGCAGAAAGAAAGATTCGAGATCGGGCGTGCTGGTTCGTGAAACTGAAACAACAACCACAACACCAGCAACAATCACAACCACTAGCCTATAGCAACAATCACAACCTGAGTCACAAGCTCCAGAGACTCAAGTTGAACCATGTTCATCCACTGCAGAGCCACTGACTCAAGATCAGATGCTTGATGACATTGCTCATGATTTTGATTTTGAGTCAGATATTCCATCCACTGATGAGGCTACTATGCCATACACTGATGTTGCTTCTGGATCTTCTAGCCCGTCCAATCTGGGTCAGTCAAGCTCAAATGTTTCCGAAAAGGTTGCTCAGATTCTGGCTATGCAAGAAAGATATTTGCAAGATAAAGGCAAGGGAGTGGTGCTTGAAGATGCTCCCGTTGATGTGCAAGCTCTTCAACGTAGAGTCTTTGAACTTGAACAAGATTCTGTCGTGAGAGATATGCGTATTCAAGAGCTGGAAGCCAGCAATTCTGATAACGACTCCAAGATCAAAGAGCTTCAGCCCAACATGGGAGAGTTAACTGCCGTTTATCTAGACCTCCAACAAAAGCTTGTTCAAAAGTTTGGATATGAATTCAAGAGCAGTGATGATAAAACCTCAAAGATGCCCAACGTTGATCAAAGTGGTAGCTCTACTGTTCGTCAGGCTGAAATTATAGATGAATCTGAGACACTGAAACAGTATCTATCTGAACCTCCACTCACCAAAGAAAAGTCGGATAGAATTCAGAAGAAGCTGCTGGTGATGAAAACTCCAATCAGAATGTTGAATCATCCGATCACCCAGACAGATTCGTTGTTACTCTTCAAAAGGGTTTTTCGGATAAATATGGAGATCGTTCTGGAGTTGTGTAATGGGTTTTTGATGTTGAATAGAACATGTGGTGGGTTAAACGGAAGTCCGGTACCACTGAGTACTATCATAAGATCAAAGACTTTGGTTCTTGGACTAAGGTGGATCTCAGTGATTTGATAAACTCCCCATTCCACAATCCAACAAATGATAAACGTGGAAGGGATTTCTGGAACTTTCTGAGAAATCAAGTTGATCAAGGCTTTCCAAAGATGCCAACTGCAGAATCGTTCTTGAAAAAAGCAAAGGGGGTCGTGGATCCAAAGACAGGAAAGACAATAGTCAATGTCATGTGGCCTGCTACAAAGAAAGTCACTCGTATTCCTATGCCTAAATCTATTCGAGATGGTACTCTGGATAATATGAGATTCTGGATGTATGAGAGTGAAACTGCTACCGTGGTTGTACATCTGCAGAAGAGTAAAGGGCAGTATAGATTTGTTGACCCACGAGATCTGCTGGAGCTTGGAGAGAAAGACATCAAGACACTCAGTACATTTCAGATAATTGCCGACCCGATTTTTGAATCGGCCGCAAAAGAATATACAAGCATGGTGGCCTCTATTATCAGATGCAAATTTTGGGCAGGTGCGTTGAAAGACGCTGACATTGATTATATGGAGCATGATTGAGAACCAAGCTACAAACCAAGGGGGAGATTGTTGGGCCCATTTATGTGGTTTGTACTTAGTCTGTTTGTTTAACTTGGGTTGCTTATGTAAACCGAGATCCATTTGGATCTCGGTGGGCTTTTGGTTAGTATTGGGCTTGAGTGGTTAGTTCCCTATATATATAGAATGTATTGTATAGGGTTAAGGTTGTTCATTCACTTGTGTTTTTGGCCGTCTAACAGCTGTTCTAGACGAGTTTGTATTAATAGAGCTTAAGCACCCGACGTATAAGAATACGTGTGTTTTGAAGCCATTCTTGTGTTCTACGTGTTTGTGTTTACGTATGTCCTTGAATCATCTAGTGTTGGAATTCTGCACCAACATCGAGATTGTTGATATTATAATTGTAGTGTTCCAGATTCGGGACTTACAAACATGGTTCGAGTTACTTAAACCCTCGACCTCATCAAACTAAATCACAACAGCCCCAAGGCCTCACATTCACCAGAACGACCCTTAGGTACTCCCGGGAAAAAAGAATTCCCAATTATCCCCGGAAGCACTAGGTGATACTAACACGCGCGTTTAAGAGTTGTTTAAGCACTTAACATCCAACTCAGCCCTGTGTGGTCCTAATATGATAATTTCACAGCCAACAAGTCCACACGACGCTACACGAGTCAAATGGGTCGGTAACTCGCAAGTACAAAGCACTAACAATTCAATAAACGCAAATGCGCATTATACCGACCCGTTTGAGTAACCGACAACCAATTCAGCCCCATTAACTTAAGAAAATAGTTTTTCACAGCCCTTAATTCATACCGAGGCTACACAATCCGAATTGGTTGTTAATTCCCTCCAACAACGCGCTAGGCACCACAATCAACAAACTAGACAACCGAAATCCTAGTTTTCAATTTATCGACAATTGATCAATCAAGCGGGCTTCATAACTCACGATACTAAAGTATAACACATATGACACTCCTAGGAAGATGACGGAGCAAAAACTCACTTCAAACAGCCCCGATAAGAACACCATTGAACATCCACCGGTTAGGCCTAAAACGAACTTATAAATCAATAACAAGTAAAACGTGCAGATTTTAGCATGCGAAGATGCATTTAATTACATAGGATAATCTTTGAAATAGATTATTAAATTTTTACCAGACTTTATTAAATGTCTTAGGTTTATAAAAATATTTTTTTTTATATTTTTCTAGTGGACACAAAAATTATAAAAATTCCTCCAACACAGCAAGGTATGTGCAGCTATTTCAGTGCGCAACAAAATGGTTTTATTTTTATAAAATTCATTACCAAACCAAATTAGACGATTCCAATTGGGTTTGATTCTTAACTCAAAATATTAAGTTCCAGAAGTCGAACCAACTAAGTTGGACTTGTTGAAAAAGAGTTATGATATCGGGAAGACAGACCAGAATCCGTCATGCCGCATCAGCTTTGACACTCGATCTTATAAATTCATAAAAACCATTCAAATCTCGTTCAAAAATTACATATTATACCTTTCTGAAAACTAGAATCAAAGTAGAACATCATAGAATTAAGAATAGATCAAAAACAATGGATTATCATCACGTTACAGACCCTACAATAAATGAATACGAATCTGTCAGCAAACTGTTATCACCAAAACTCAACCCTAACGTGTTCAATAAAGGGTTCCATGGTTAAAAAGAGTTGTAATACACTAGGACTTACCTCGAATTAGACGTGGGATGGCTGCAATGGAGTTGGAGTGGCACAAAACCCAAGGAGGCAGCCCCTACTAGCTGCCGATCGCAAAAGACATGGGGGTGGCGGCTTAGGGTTTTAGGTTATAAACATTTTACATCTAGGTCCTCCAACTTATAAATTGTGATGTCTTGGATCAAAGGTTAAACAAATAGGCTTACAAGAAAGACAAAGAGGTCCCCAGGGAAGGCCAGATCGAGTCTCGGTAAAAATTCAAACTTTACGAGGCCTAAATCTTTTCAATGAAATTTTACGGGAGTTACAAGTCTACCCCCCTTAAAATGGGATTCGTCCCCGAATCCCGTCGCAAGAGGAACGGACGCGAATAGAGACGAAACCTAATCATCTAATTACACAAGAGGACGATATGGACAGAACTTCTACTAGCGCCCGAGACAAACAGGAACGAGGCTTAAACCTCAAGAAGTAAAAGGAAAAGAACCTAGAGTGATAGCATGCTACGCCTCAGCCAAACAACTATGCGCAAAGCGTTCGAGAGGATGAGGAATGAACGGGAGAATTTAAGGAACGAGAGGAACTTTAATGTTAACGACACGAACATTAGCCATATCCTATCCCTACAAAGACAACACCCTAACACAGTGAAGCACAAGTAGCATTTAGAACATGGAAGGTAAGGGTAAACTGCTAATAACGTTGATCAAGTGTTATTAATCGTTTACTTTACCCGCCCGTCCTAAGCACCCCCTGCCCATAACCATATTAGCATCCTATCTAACACTTAAACAAGTATGCACATAATGGTACCTTAATGCTTATAAAATTAATAAATAATTATAAAATTTACCTATTGGCATGCTGCTACTCACAGCTGGCATTTCTAGTCCCTTCTTTTTCAGTTCGAGTCCAAGCATTCAAGAATGCTCGGATCCCTCGACCCATGGCTCTGATACCAACTTGTAAGACCCCAATCCCGGGAATCCTACAGTTGGTAATCATATCCAAAAATTCTCAAAAATTTAAAGTCAAACAATTTCATCTTATTAAAATCGTTTCAGAGTAATAAACAACGGAAAATCACAAGTACTAAATCCAAGTTCCCAAAACCATAATTTAAATGTTTAAAGTAATAAATGAAAAGAAAACAGTTTGCGTATTAATCTCCAACTAGTTATGCCTCCAGCCGTCTAAGTAATCTCGAGCACGTCCAAGCGGTAAGCATCCTCATCTAAACCTAAAAATTCACACTAACATACACACAAAGTCAGCTTGAGCCGAGTGAGTTCAAGTTTTAATAATAGACATTTAAATAAATCATTCCAAGGGTTTAAATATAAAAACGGGATTATAAAACATTCCAAGAGTCTAAAATATAATACGGGATACGAACAGTTAGGCCATCATCAACACTAAGTATTCGTACTTAGACATCTATATACATCCATATATTTATATCCCTATAAATACCATCCAAATAATAACATCAGGGTCGAGCACACGTACAACTCAAACACGTAACATCTCATCCAAGTAATGACATCAGGGTCGAGCACACGTACAACCCAAACACGTAACATCCGATGATGATCATGCCACATGAGCCTCCCCCCTCACGGGCTTTTCAGGGCCCGCCACAGGATTTAAGAACCTGAGTCGTATAGTTTGTCCCGGCCAAGATCACCATCCATTCGTATGCAAACACGAAGTAGGCATACGCAACATCAGTAGTCGAAACGACTACAACATCGCCAAATATAGGCCATACAATAATATATATATATATATATATATATATATATATATATATATACATACTATAACATTCCAAGGCCAACTATATACTAGCAAGCCTATATAAAATAGTTTAAACGTTTCATCAGGAAAAATCGTTTAGGTGTGCATGCTAGCCCAAAACTTAAAAGAGTCAAAAGGGGCATCATGAACTCACCTGACACAAGGCACGAATTCACCATGAGCTAAAGAGTCCCAAAGAAATCCCAAACTCAAACACCTGTCGGTTTACATTTAAACATTACTAACGACATCGAAAGAACTCGTTCATCATACGAGACGTTCTAACATGGTTTGAGTTACTTAAACCCTAGACCTCATCAAACTAAATCACAACAGCCCCCGAGGCCTCAGATTTACCAGAACGACCCTTAGGTACTCCCGGGAATAAAGAATTCCCAAATTACCCCCGGAAGCACTAGGTGATACTAACACGCGCGTTTAAGAGTTGTTTAAGCACTTAACATCCAACTCAGCCCTGTGTGGACCTAATATGATAATTTCACAGCAAACATTTCCACACGACGCTACACGAGTCAAATGGGTCGGTAACTCGCAAGTACAACGCACTAACAATTCAATAAACGCAAATGCGCGTTGTACCGACCCGTTTGAGTAACCGACAACCAATTCAGCCCCATTAACTTAAGAAAATAGTTTTTCACAGCCCTTAATTCATACGGAGGCTACACAATCCGAATTGGTTGTTAATTCCCTCCAACAACGCGCTAGGCACCACAATCAACAAACTTGACAACCGAAATCCTAGTTTTCAATTTATCGACAATTGATCAATCAAGCGGGCTTCATAGCTCACGATACTAAAGTATAACACATATGACGTACCTAGGAAGATGACGGAGCAAAAACTAACTTCAAACAGCCCCAACAAGAACACCATTGAACATCCACCGGTTAGGCCTAAAACGAACTTATCGATCAATAACAAGTAAAACGTGCAGATTTTAGCATGCGAAAATGCATTTAATTACATAGGATACCCTTTGAAATAAATTATTAAATTTTTACCAGACTTTATTAAATGTATTAGGTTTATAAAAATATTTTTTTTATATTTTTCTAGTGGACAAAAAATTATAAAAATTCCTCCAACATAGAAACGTATGTGCAGCTATTTCAGTGCGCAACAAAATGGTTTTATTTTTATAAAATTCATTACCGAACCAAATGAAACGATTCCAATTGGGTTTGATTCTTAACTCAAAATATTAAGTTTCAGAAGTGGAACCAACTAATTTGAACTTGTTGATAAAGAGTTATGATGTCGGGAAGACAGACCAGAATCCGTCATCCCGCATCAGCTTTGACACTCGATCTTATAAATTCATAAAAACCATTCAAATATCGTTCAAAAATTACATATTATACCTTTCTGGAAACTAGACTCAAATTAGAACATCATGGAAACAAGAATCGATCAAAAACAATGGATTATCATCGCGTTATAGACCCTACAACAAACGAATACGAATCTTTCAGCAAACTATTATCATCAAAACTCAACCCTAACATGTTCAATAAAGGGTTCCATGGTTAAAAGGAGTTGTAATACGCTAGGACCTACCTCGAATTAGACGTGGGATGGCTTCAATGGAGTTGGAGTGGCAAAAAACCCAAGGAGGCAGCCCCTCCTAGCTGCCGATCGCAAAAGACATGGGGGGGGCTTAGGGTTTTAGGTTATAAACATTTTACATCTAGGTCCTCCAACTTATAAATTGTGATGTCTTGGATCAAAGGTTAAACAAATAGGCTTAAAAGAAAGACAAAGAGGTCCCCGGGGAAGGCCAGATCGAGTCTCGGTAAAAAATACAAACTTTACAAAGCCTAAATCTTTTCCACGAAAATTTACGGGTGTTACAACAAATAATCAAGACCAGCATCATTCAACTCTTTAATTTCGTCAAAATTCATCCCATATCTCAATAGAGCCTTGATTCTAGGATCTTCTCTTTTTAATTCCTCTAATCTTGCTCTAATATACTCTAGACGCAAATATGTCATGTGAACTTGAGTTCAACTATGTTCTCAGTTTCCTTCTCAGCTTCATCATCAGTCAACTCATCAGAAAGATTGTCTAATGCACCTGTTTGTGGTTCATCAATTTTCATCTGTTAAGTTTTCTACTCCTTATCATTGGTTTCTTCTTCAGACTAATTCACATAAGTATGTACACATATGAATTCATCTTCTGACCTGAAATTACTCAATAGAGATGGATTCGATGGCTCTTCAGTTTGTTCAATTTTCTCCATTCTTTGCATTTAAATCCTCATATTTTTGTTTTTTTTTTAAATTTGGAGATTCCTTCTTTGGAATTGTTTTGTCAGTTGTCACATTATCAACAGTTTCAATGACATGCTTAGTATTAATTTCTTCATTTTGAATAGGCTTGTCATGAACAAGTTATTGAGAAGTAGATCTTTTTCTCTTTCTAGCATACTGCTTTAAAGTATCCTCTGGCCATACCCTTTTAAATACTTCAATGGCAAGTTGTTTTGCTATTTCCTGGGTATCCAGATTTGGTACAATATGTTGGTCATCGTTGACCTTTTCATGCTCACTTTTTTCAAAAATAATCATCTCCTTGCATGGGTTTTAACATGTTTCAGCATTAGTGTTCTGTTCAAAGGCCTTGACCATAGTTTCAAGCACCTTTTATAAATTTTTCTTTTGAAGCCATGTCAACATCATCACTCTTTCCAGTTCAATCAATGATTCAAGGATCTCATGAGGGATTTCTTCTTCATCTTCTTTTTCTACTTCCACTCTCAATTTATTTTCAATCTCAAATTGTTCTAAGAGAATCCTTTGTTTATCCAGCTCCTTCTCTGAAAGCATAAAGCTTAAAAACTCTTTTTCATGCAACATTTTCATCATGTTTTCGTAGTCAACTTAGGGTTTTGTAGAATAATCATCAGTATATAAGAACTGATCACCCGAAGTTGGTTTTGGAACATTCAGGGGTTGCAAATCTTTCTCACTTTCAGCAACTACTTTCCCCTTGTTCCTTCTCCTCTCCACATCATCAGAACACTCATGTTCTGGAACATTTTTAGTTTGTGTTTGTGGAGGTACATTGTCAATATCTTCGAATAGTTCTTCCAACTCTTCATCAACAACCTTTTCTACATTTTCAACAACAATCTCATTTTCTACATTCTCAGCCACAATCTCATCATCAGAAATGCCATAAATGTTTTTAATCAAGTTTAAGGCATTAGATTGTGCTTGCCCATCTTCACTCTCTTCATAGGTTATTCCAATAAGATTTAGGTGCTTCATTAATATTCTCCCCCTGTTTTGATGCATCTGAAGTCTTCTCAACCTAAGACTGCAGTTGCTCTAAGGTTTGAATTCTTTTAACTGTTGCATCCAAATCTTTCTTAAGTGCTTTATTTCTTATCTTCAAATCAGAATTCTCCGTGATAGGGTTAAAGTTTCTTGACAGTAATGCAGTATACGCATTAGATATGGGATGAGTTTGAACAGGATTTGATTGGTGAATCAGGGGTAGGTTTAGGCTTAGGTTCTAGTTCTAGGGAAGTTTGATGTACAGAAGGGTCTGAAAAGTCATGTCATGGTAAATTTGGTTTGATGGAAAAGGTGAATTAGGTTAATGTATTTGTGATGGATCCAGTGTTTGAGGAATATATGGTTCATGTACTAGTCCAATGATTGGTGAATGGGGTGATGAAGGAATAAATGGTTCATTGGTTTGAGTAGGATCAATTACAACATGTAAAGTTTGTACAACCTGTTGAATAATATTTTTAGTGTCCACAGTCTCTTCAACATTCTCATCTACAACATCATCCACTTCTTCCACATTCTCCACGACATTCTCCTTTGGTGTATCATCAACATTGTCACTATTATCACCGTTATCATTATCACTATCATCACTACTGCTTTCACTATCTTCTTCCTCATCTTCTTCCTTAACTTCAGGTTCAGGAGATACTGGAACATCCATTATCTCCATTCTTTCATTCAATAACTATAGCAATATATCAAATTCAATTCTTAGATTGAATTGGCTTGTAGAAGCCTATCTGCTTGTCCTCTTGTAAACACTTGGATCTTGTAGGTTGAGTTGCACCAATTCTTGCCAGATTTTGTAATTCAGCATTAAATATGATCTGCAAGAACCTAGGATACATCAAGAATTTATCTCTTTGATTTCTCTGAGCATGAATGATCAACCTTTGAAAGATCATTCGTGATAAGTTGAAGGGTTGTCTGTAGAGAATGGCTACAGTAGTAGAGGCAAGTTCTTTACTTAGCAATGTCCATGTTCCTCTCCTTAGAGACAAACTTTGTATAACATGGTGGAATAGGAATCTATAAAGCAATGGGAGCATGCCCTTTTGAAATTGTCCTTCATGAATGTTTCCCTGGTAGCCCATTGTCTCTTGAAAGATTCTCAGCAATCTTATCTGAGTATATGCCAACTGTCCTTCATGGTTGTCATTTAATTGTAATCGTGCTCGAATAGTTTGCTCTGTAATCTCAATCTCCCATCCAAGCATAATGGCTTTAATCCTTTTTCCATTCACATCTTCAACATACTCTGCCGATTCCCAGAAAACCTGCATATGATTTTTGTGGATGGTAGGATTTTCCGTTATAGCAAATCGTGTCAGGACCGGGATCATTTTTAAACCAAAGCAGTTGACAAAAACACACACACGAAATCAATACATGAAGACCCACTGATTATATCCGGCGAAATCAGTTATAATCAGGATGTTGGTATGACAATATGATTTTATAAAAACAATCACAAATATACTCAAAATATTTCCAGTATTATAGGATATTCACTCAAGAACAATGGAAGTGTTTAGGGTTTTCATGGAACGTCTAGGGTTTCGTATTTAATGACAGCCGTACTAGGTTTTCATGAATGAGGTCTTAGTCTCTCATTAATCGTTCATGCACACCCTCCTATGATGTAAACCTAGTATTCTTAATATAGGCCTATAGACGTTCTTTCTAGAAACCCTAATGATTACAAAATACAATTAAAATAAGTACAAGTGTAAAATAGGTCTTCGAGTACGATATATCATTTTCGAGCAGACCTTGTTTCGAGCAACCTTTACTTAGAATATTTTCCTAAGAAAATATTCTACTCTAGCAGACATCAATCTGCATAGCTTATCCCAACTTAGCTTGGAAAAATCCAACAAGCAAACATATTCTTCTAGATCTCTTCAATCTTCCTTAAGGTTTATTGAGAACAACTCCAGTATGCTCGGGTACTGAAACTTGCTCGAGATTGAACCATGCTCGAAGCTTTACTTAGAACATATTGAGATCACCCTTTATTGCATCCTTGCTTGACCCACCAAAATACTTATAAACTTTGGTTTGAGTTTGAATGGATTAAGTGCTTGCTTGGATAGCAAACTGTGATTAATAAAGAACATCCTTCCTCGACGAAGTGTAGCTTGCTCGAAGCTTTAAACACTTAAAAGAAATCCAGAAGATAATCTCACGTGAGTAAGATATCATACTCAAGATAGTAAAAGTCATGCTCGAAGGTCCAAGCTTTCTTGAGTTCCATACTTAGCCATTTTCTGAGGAGGTTGAGAAGATTCCTGTCTTCCTAGTCAATTTTCTGACCCAACAATCTCTCCCTAGATTGGAACAAGCTTAGATGCACCAAAACATACCTATGTTAGTTACACTTTGTTCAAAATACACATCAAATTTCATACGTAAATCAAATTAAACTACATAAATTCTACCTCTAGGGCATTACACATCAAATTGTACAAAATAAATATTACATATAAAAATAAAAATTACAAGCATTAGACAAATAATCACTTCAGCACATGACCTGTAATTTTACCTTTGTTCCTGCCTCCTTGCCTTGTTGATCTTTCTGTTTCTCACCGCAGTGGCACTTTGTTGAAACGTGTCCAGTTCCACATGATCTTGGGATTCCAAAAGTATCTCCCATTCCTTGAAATCTGTTAAGTCTTTGATATGGATGAACTCTAGTTCAGAGTCATTTTCTATTATCCCCAGTACTTCTCCTTCAGAGTTTCTCAACATGAACATTCCACTTGTTGAAGCCAATATCAGCTATCCTGCCATTTCTTTGTACTCTGAGTTTGGCACAATCATTTCCCTCCTCATTGCAATACTTTCTCTTATGTGTATTCTAGGAGGATTGGCAGTTGGAACTATTCTTCTGATGCTTGAGCTAGAATGTTCACTTCTCCTGGTAGCTCCTTTCCTTTCAGGTTGTCCAAATGTTATTTCAGAGATTCTCACTTCTGACAGCCTCTTGTTCCTCCTTGCTTTCTCTGATTTAGAATAGTACCATTTTCGTTTCTTATCAAGCAAAGGAAAACCATCTCTATGTTGATCATGTAGGTATTTTGAGAGCTCATTTCTTTGTTGTCCTGCAAATTGATCTCTGTTATGATGATCATACAGTTTAGTGTTGCCATCTCAGTCAATTTTTCTCTTGAAAATTCCCTAGAGTTATCTTTAAAAATAATTACTTTCTCTTGTCCATCTTGCATTATGACCTTCAGTGTTTTAGATCTTGCATTCAAGTACAGATTTGTAGGCATATTCACATTGGTTCTTGGCCATTCTTGCCTATGTAGTTCAGCTCTGGTTATTGGTACCTGTACTCTGGATGTTAATGTTCAGTGTGATGATGGTTTCTTTGAAGATGATGCTTCCTTTAAGTGTTTAATCTGTGATTCGTAATACATCATCTTTATTTCATCTTTTGACTTCATTACAAGTTGGAAATAATGTTCACCTCTTTTGCATAAAATGCTGATCATGTTAGCCGTTTCATTGTCAATTGTAGCTTCATAGTCCACTGGCTCTGGCTTAACCTTCACAGGCTCTGTCACAGTCTTTTCAGTATATCCGTCTCTTCCAGCCTTTTCACTTCTTCATTGTACAACTTTAACTCTCTCTCTTAAATCTCTTTCATTTCACTTTTTGATAGTCTTTCAATGTCCTCATCACACATCCCTTTAGTCTTCAACAGCTTTTCAGAATATCAACTCTCTCCTTATCTTCAAATCAGTCATTTAACTCTTTATGTTCCTACTCGTTCAACATCCTTGACTTTTCCTCTTCAAGTTTCTTTCTTTCATCCATTTCAGAATTTTCTTTCATTTGTTGAGCAGCTATTCTTTTCTTTACCAAATTGAGCTTCTCCTCAATCTCTTTCTTTGACAACTGTTTGACATGCTTGAAATTGTACCCATGTTTCACAAGAAATTTAATTTTACCATCATACTTTTTTAATTCATCAACTTTCTTTGGTTTCTCTTTTTCCTTTTTGTCTTATCTTCCCTGTCTCTAGTTGACACCATTTTAAACAAATTGTCAATATTTTCAAATGTCTGTTTGTTCAAACATGACACCACATAGTTATTTACTATCAAGTAGTTTCTCTTCCATGTCCTTTTCTTCCACCCATCCGCCAAGTTTATAATCTCCTTTGCTGACATGAGTTGGATGTGCTTGGGATCATATTGTAAAGTCTTCAGAAATTCAATTTTCTTTTCCAATTTTTTTCTCTTTTCTTCTCTAGCTTCTCTACTTTCTCTGCTCTTCTTTTCCACCAAATAATCAAGATCAACATCACTTAATTCTTTTATGGGTTCAAAGTTCATTCCAAATTTGAGTAAGGCCATTATTCTTGGATCTTTCATTTTTACTTCATCAAGACTTGCCTGCATATTCATTTTATGCTCTTCATTTAAATGAACTTGAGGAGAACTCAATTCATCTTCATCATCTTCAGTCTCGTTATCAACCAACATTTCATCATCATTTAGATCATCAAGAGCTTCGATGTGTGGTTTAGTCATCTCAAATTCTTCCACAACTCCTTTTACCAATGTATTTGAAATTTCCTTTCCCCTATTGGTATTTGAAGCATTTGATTTTTGTCTCTTAGCCTTTGTGGTATCATCTTTATTGACATTTGTATTTCCTGTTTTAGGCTCTAATTAATGCTTAGGTACAGGTTCTGGTGCTACCTGTCTTAATGGCACATCATTAGTTGGCTCTTCATCAGCAGATTTCACCAGATCAGTCCCTTCATCTACAGTTTCATGATTGGCTCCATCGTCAATCTTCTAAAAATCAGTGCCACTCTTGTTTGTCTTCATCTGTTCATAAGCCCTTTTCCTTTTCTAACATATTTGACCACATTCTCAGGCCATTCCCTTGATTTTCTAATACATTATACATGGTTCTCAAAACCACAAAATTAGAAACCATTCTTACATATTCTTCCTTTGTCATTTTTTTGGGTTCTTTTTCTTTTTCATTTCTCTTTTCTTCAGCAAATACAACTTGGGGTACAATGTCAGAATTTTCTTTAAACATGCTTATCACAATTGCCAGGTTTTCATCTAGATTTTTCTTAGCTGCCTCCACCTCATCTTCTTTATTTTACATCTCAATTAAAGTTTCAATCACTTCTCGAGGTATATCTTCTTCTTCAATTTCAGCATTTCTCAAGTTTATAACCTCAATCACATTCTCTAGCTCAACTCTGGCATCATCATCATCATGGTCAATCATTAAAAATTCATCTCTAGAAGTTGGCTTAGGGGCTCCAGTGGGCTGTAAGTCTTCTTCTGTTAGTGCCACACATTTCCCCTTGAGTTTCCTCCTTTCAACATCATCAGCACCTTTAACTTCTGTCTCTTTCTCAGTCTCTTTGTCCCCCTCTCCATCAGCTTTTTCAACTACATACTCACCATCCTCTTGGTCATCAGACATGTCATATACATTCTCTATCAGGTACAGGGCATTTATCTGTACCATCTCCTTTTCACTTACTTCATACACTTCACAGATCTTTTGTAGAACATTCATATTATCCCCCTTTTTGGTGCATCTCAAATTAAAAATTTTAACAAAAGCAAACTGTTTTTGGTGATGTAAAATGAGACATGATAAGATTATTCAGTTCAAAGCTTTATAGAAGCTTTGGGTTTTTAAATGGAAATTGTATCCAACCTATGTGGGAAATGATAGAAAATTGTTTAAGTCAATTAACAAATGAATTATACGCTTAAAAGGCTTTAAGTACAGCCATTGATATGTATGGTAGCTTTCCATGATGTGTAAATGCTTAAGTGATATTAACATAATGATCATGCTAAGTTTGACATACATTTGAAGATGCAAGTGTGTTTCAATATACATCTCTCCGGATGATGGGCATAAAGGTAATTATCCAGTCAAACACAAGCCTGTTATGGTCAACCCTTAAAATATTTTCATTGATATGAACAGTTAAACTAGCTTATCATTTTGTATATATTAAAAAAATAATATTATTATCTGTATAAATATTATTAAATTTATATCGTAAAACAAACTTAAAAGGGCTTCAGATAACTACAGAGGTGGGGCATCCAAAAAAGTCCTAAACACCTTGAATGGAAGGCACATAAGTCCGTATTGGCTTGTAAGTCCAACGTTCAACCTTAAAGTTTGTGCTTATAAAACACTGTTCAAATATCAAAATGTTTTTGACCATGCATCAGGGGGTTGGAGTCAAGTTTGAATGACTTGGAGAAAGCTAAATAAGCCTTGAGAAGAGATATAGGACAATTTAAATCCAAAGTGGGTCCTTTCAATATTTGTGCATTAATTGAACCTTAATCATATCACAAAAGCAGTGATAATCATGCTAAGTTCATAATACCTGCTATCAACCTGACTTAAGTCATTATAATGCTAACCATGAAGTGTTGTGAAGTGATTTGATCAATACGATCCATGTTGAGATCTTTTCTTAAAGGAAATTGTTTTGAAATGAAAAGAACTGGAATTTGATCTCTTTTTCATCTTAAACTTATGCTTGAGTCAGTTCAGATTTTGAATGATAAATGTTTGATGATTTAAGTTAAAGTTTTGAGTGAATATGCTAAACAGTTAGGCATCTGAATATTTTTCTCTACGAGCATGTTTTTGAAAATCCTAAGTGTATTCGAGCATGTTTGCATGCTTGAATAATTTTCTAAGTGTTTCGAGCATGAATTTGTGATTTAACACATGCGCTTTTTGCTCAACGAGCATGTGTTTGTGAATGGAAATTATTCTAAGTACTTTTGAGTATGGTTGCATCTTTTGAGAGTGTTCGAGTATGTTTGAGTGTCTGAATATTTCTCTAAGTATATCGAGCACACTTCAACTATGTTGAAGAAAACGAGCACAGTACATACTCAAGCAAATTGTGGTTGTTAAAAATTTTCTAAGTGTTTTCGAGCATGTATCTGTTTCAAGCGTGAAATCACTTAATTTTATTTACTGACATACATTCTTTGCTCATTCGAGTATACTGATCATCATAAATGTAAATTTGTGTGTTAAGTAATGAGTTGTTACTTTTTCGAGTATGATCTCTCAAACGAGCATACTTGAAAGTTAAATGTGTTCCTTTTATTGTGAAATTTGGTTAAGGTAAAGACTCGAGAACGGATCGAACTTGAGTACAGGTTTGAATTCATAAAAGGATTGATTAAATTGGTTATGTTATCGTTCGAGTAAGCTTGCTTTACGAGCAAGCTAATTGATATTAACAATTAATCAAAATTTTATTGATTTTGAACGAGCATGCTTGGAGAATGCTCTACGAGCATACTTGTAGTCAACTGCCTTTGGCAGTTTGCTTGAGCAGATAAAAATAATTGATTCTCTCGTGCCCTATCATTGCATGTGCTCGCTCAAAATCAATATCAATTAAAATCAATCTTACCAATTCCGACTTAGTAAGCAATTGCAAACTGATTTCCGATGCCCCTTACCGGTTTGCTTGTTTGTGTAGGTTATCAAATTGTTGAAGAACAAGTTACTGAAGACAAATTTCTTCATTAACTCTTACAATTGATAAATTATATCTACAAATTACTAACTTCTGTTATTTATTTTGTAGATACAATGGCCTATAAATTTGAACCGAAGCACAATATGTGTGTTCTTCTAGAGGTTACTGAAGAAAATCAAGAATTGGGCCTAATGATAAATTTCTTGAACAACTTAATTCTGAAGATTTCCTTGACAGAGAGCCTAGTGATCTATAGAAATCATGTTAATACTTTTTGGGGCTCGGCTACATATACAGATGATATCAATGGAAGAAGAATTAAGGCTATAGTACTTGGTCAAGGAATCGAGATGTAAGAGCAAACCATTCGGGCAGCAGTTCAATTAAACAATAATCATGAAGTTCAACTATCTTACTCACAGCAGAGGCTGTTGAGGATTTTCCAGGAGACATTGGGATACCAGGGCAATATCCATGAAGGACAATTCCAAAAGGGAATGTTTCCATCTATCTTACTCACAGCAGAGGCTGTTGAGGATTTTCCAGGAGATTCTTGATACACCATGTTTCCGAAGTGGCACATGGACTCTCTTGAGTAGGGAGTTGGCAACCGCAACTATTTCCATTTTATTCAACCAACCATTCAATTTTACCAAGATGATTTTCAATGGGTTGGCCAGCAATTCCCAGAAAAATGACATAGACAAATTCTTTATCTACCCAAGATTCCTACAGATCATCATGAATGGTACCTTTATTCTATAAGATCCGAATGTTTATAAAAGGATAAAGAATGTGAATGACAGGAATCAATTTAATATGCAAATTGAATTTGATATATTACCATGGTTGTTGAATGCTCAATTGGAGATTATGGAGGTTCCAGCTTCTCCGGAACCCGATACTGAAGAAAATGAAGAGAGTAATGATGATGAGTCAAGTGATAGTGAGGATGATGATCAGAATGAAAGTGGAAATGCCGAGTTTGTGGTAAATGATAATGTTGTGTCAAATGAACAGGTGCATGATGAAGGGGGTATGGGAGTAAGTAGTTTTGGTCAAAAATTGACAAAGCTGATTCCGTAACCAAATTAGTGAATGAGGCTCGATGCTTAATTGAAATGAATGCAAAAATGCTAGAACACAGAGATTTGTTACGAGGAAAAAACCCGTTATGCTGAGGATAACAAGAAAAAAAAAAACCCCAGGTGGTGAAAACTATCACCACCAATTTATTAATAACAAAGAGTCGTTAAGTGGTGGAGCTAGTTGGATCGTGATTATAGAGTGCGAGTACTACTAAGTCTCGAGTGATAAGAATGTGTGTATTGATCCAGGGTTTAGCTCTATTTATACAAATAAGTAACTAACAATAATCCCTATAATTCCAGAGATAATTGACTCCTTCCAATTAGCCATTTGATTCCCACGTTTCCTTTTTGACCTTGTTTTATTTGAAGTAACCCAGCTGCAATTCCGAGTCTTTAGGCAATCGTGGTAACGTCCCTTGACCTGGTAAATAAGGAAAGACATCGAACATGAAAGAGGATGCCATGCTGGTGTATACAACAATTAGGATCTCTAGATGTTACACCTTGTATCTCAAAGTGCGGAATCCATTGAGAGTGAACAAAACAAGCAAACATTAAGCATATTCTTCATTGATAACTTCAAAGATTACAAGATATGACTTTATAGCAACTTTCTCTCTCTACTCTCTCACTCTAACATTCACCAAAATTCTATTTATAGGAAACAACATGAAAGACCCCAAGCCCGTATAAGTTATACAGCGCATATGTTATGCGCCGTATAACATATGCGGTCTTGTGGACTTATGCGTTAAATCCAGCTAGAAAATATACATTTGACAATTCTAGCCCTATACAATCATATCTAATACATTTAAGACCCTAGCAATAGACATTATGCTCTAACAAACTCCCCCTTGGATGTTGCTAGGTCTTCGATCTTCTATCTTCAGTCTTTCTTCTTAAATATCTTTTCTCTATACTCCCTCCTCATATCTTCCCATGAACGTTTAGATGAGGGGTTCTGATTAGTTGGAATTGATACTCCAATGCCTTCGTATTGAAACCTTTTCAGTGCTGCAATCCTTATCTTCTCCTTTATCTCCACCTCTCTTTCCTTCTCTTTCTTTGCTTCCTCTTCACCAAACTCAAACCATTTGTTCTTCCAGACTTCTCCAGAGTGAATCTTATACATATAACAAATCTTAATCACCTTCTGGTATTGCATAGCAGACGCATGATGTTTATCACGTGATACTTGAATCACTTATGCAGCGTCTCTATATCCTTCTCAGAACAGTTCACTAACCACATCGGATCCATTACATCTATTACATTGCACACTCCATCTCTGTGTAACACTTTCTGAGCTTCACCACGGTTTTCATCATAGTACCACCACCGAAAATAAACATGAAAGTCTTGCTCCATCGGGTACATGGGAATCACTTTTAGAGTTTCTGGTTGTTTATACCTCCAGGTCTTCACAAAATCATCCGTTTCAGGATCTTTCTTGACTTTAGACACATGAAGATATGGAGTTTGAGAAGTCCAGCTTCTAAATCTGCACTTAGCTTGGCGTTTAATAAACTCCCAAATATCTTTCACCATTCCACGTTTAGGACAGTTCAACAATTCTTTATCAACAATTTCCACCACGTCATCCATGGTAAAGACTTTAACTCACATAGGCTATCAAAGTATTGCACGCCGTATGTTCTTCTAACAGCAATTTTCCTTATCTTGGGTAGATACGCAATACTCACCACCTTACCCAATTTCAACTCTTATTCTTTCTTCTTATAATACTTGACCTGATTCAAGTATATACGCTTAGGCTCAATCTTCTTTCTTTCAAACCATTCCTCCTACTCTTGACTGTTTACCTCAGCTTCTTCAGTTGTATTATCTTTAGCAGGTATAGGATTACCTTGATCATCAAATTCTTGACTAATCATTTCAATTTCCTCATCAAATTCTTCATCGAACTCTAGAATCACTTGATTAGTAACATTCACATACGTTACCAGCTCTTTGTCCAATTCTTCCTCAACAATGTGTTCATTCACCAACACATTCTCTTCAACTAATCCCATATCCTTCTCAAAATCAAACTCGAACTCTTCTTCAGTAATATTAAGCATACGAGCCAAATCTACACGTGTAACTTCGATCTCACCTTCTTCTAATTCTTCTCAACTAGATGAAAATGTCACAGGAGGCTTATAAGCAATTGGATTGACATTGAGTATCTCCAGCTCATCAACATTACCAACAGAATGAGTAGTTTCTTGAGCAGGTTCGCTTTCAGTTACAGGCTCAATCACATTCTCAGCACTTGCAATTGCTCCAGCACCAATTAACACACCTAAACCACCACCAGAACTTGGATCATCTTGATCATCGTCATCATGATCATCAACAGATGGAGAATCACCATAATCCAATAACTCTTCATCTTCTTTTTTTTCTTCCTCTTCTGGCTCATTAGGTCTAACATGTTCTGCAACTACTGGTTCAATCACAACCTGTTCTATAACTGGTTCAGCAATAATTTGTCCAATCACTAGCTCTGGTTCATGTACAAACCCTGATGATGATCCACCAACCTCTGGAATTTCAAAATGAACTGTTGGTTCATCAACTTTCCCTTTGCCCTTAGCTTCAATCCGGTCTTGATCAAATTATACTTTGAAATTACTTTCTTCAGACAAAGCTTCACCACCATATACTCTGGTGAACACTTTACCTTTTGATCTTCCAAGTTCTTCAACCAGATTAATCCCCAACTTTTCTTCCAATATCGTGAAATATCTCATATGAAGATTCAATAAATCTACCTGTTGTTTTCTCCTCAACTCACCATCTTTAATAATTTTCTTCTGTTCAGCATTTCATTCCTCAACCTTTCATTCTCCATTACCAAACTGTCAATCCTTATTCCTTGCTCAGTAACAGTAGCCTTTAATGAATCATGATCACGAAAAGAAGGAAAATCACCAAAACAACTTGCATCCAAAGACGGTAAGTTAAAATTAGGAACTTTTTCAGCTAATTTTGGTGAGTCATGTGGTTCTTAAGCTTGTGGAGATGGTTCCACAACTGGTGTCTTTAATACATTGTCATCTCTGCCTAAGTCCATAACTGGTTCTTCCACGAAAAACTCTAGATTGATTGGAGTAACAATAATCTCAGGTTCTTCACTATCAGGCTCATCAATCAGCTTTAACTTTGGTGAAGTATCTCTTTTTGATTTCCTCTTGATACGAACCTTCTTCGTTTTAACCGGCTTCTCAATAGCAACTTTTGGTACATACGTTTCATCTTGTTCATCGGTAGACTTACGTTTCTTTGAACTCTCAGCATGCTTCTCAAATTTAGCTCTAGGATTGGCTAATCACATCCTCCGACCTTCTGAATCAGATTCAGTTTCCTCAGGATCCTTTTCAGATGTTGCAGAATAGACTTCTTCTTGAGTAACAGGAGTAACGACTTCTTTCTTCACTTTTTGTTTCTTTTTCTTTTTCTTTGGAGCAACTGATTCACCTTCTGACTCAGATTCGATCTTGATAAAACATTTCCCAACAGGCTTAAACTCCAGCATCAGCCTGTTCTCTTCTTCCCTATCAAAATCACTGTTATCATGTCTACATTTATTATCAGTCGGACCCATATATTCGGGATTCTTCAAATGACCGAATAACCCTCTAAACTTTGGAATATCGGCTTCTTTAACATTCTTGTATGAATCAGGTTTTGCCAAGTTGTTCCCAGTTATATGGTCTAAGAAGATCTTAGGTCCTTCCTTTTTCACATCAGGGAATACCTTCTCCACAAACATCTGCACAAATCTCGGATATTGTAGCCGTTGATCATCTTCGAAAATCATCTTCGTATTGTCCAAGATCATCCGAGAAAAGTTGTACTTCAGATTTAGACATAGAGCTGCCATAGTACTCATCTGGTAGTCCAAAATATCATCATAACCACCCTTCCTATGTCCCAAGCAGTGAACAACCACATGTACTAAGTACTTGTACGGTCGAGACAATGTGGTTCTCTTGAAAGCTAACTTGTTCAACAAATCTCTATATCCCATTCTGAGTAAACAACCTTTCACCATCTTCTCATCTAAATCAACCGGATCAGACAATTCGTCTCCGAACTCCAAGACCTTTCGAATCAATTCTTCATTAACCACGATTTGCTTTCCCTGAACAGTAGCATGTATATCAGTCCCAACTACTCTAGCCGTACTCCAGAATTCAGTCAAAATGTTCTCATACGGATCAACCACATGTGTAATAGCCTTGAAAACTCTCGATCTTTTCTGAAATGGCATGATGACTTTGAATTAAGCTTTTGGATCCTCCTCGTTCAAGTAAGCACAGATGTTGTGCTTTGGATCAGTAATCTTGGTTTTCTTACCCATCTGTAAACACATAACAAATACACATATTAGAATCAAATTTAGCAAATATGATTTATTCCAACGTATATGTTCCCTACGTATAAGTCCATAGCAGCGGATAAGTCCTGCACTACGTATATCTTTTTTTCTGCGTATATGATGGTCCACGTATATGTTGTTAACGTATATATCTTAAAGATTTGACTTTGGTCAACTTCACAACATATGCTCCATATATGTGCAAACATATACGGTGTATATGCCAGTATTTTGACCAAACATACAACCTTCAAATCTGTTAAATTTGGACACATCAACCAACACACAAGCATCGTCTAGGTTTATTTACAACATTTCGGAGCACAATTTTAAGATGTTATCATGTTTAAATGATTAAATGTCATTTGAAGATGAATGGAATGGATAAGTTTCACAATACAGATCTAATAATTCCAGTCCATATTAATCCAATTAAATGTTAATACGACATTCGTAATGTCAATCCAAGAAGAATTGAACATAAATCTGTAACATATCATGAGATAATAAGATCCAATTGACTTATACACGACCGCAATATTGTTCATCAATAGATCTAAAAAAACACAAAGTCTCACCTTCAAGATCTAAAATGGTGTGTAAATCACCAGTACAGATATATCAGATCAATGTATCAACCAAATTTTGATTGCAAGGTGAAACAAATATTAGAGAGAACTCAGGCAAACTCAAGTGCATATGTGACTTATACACTGTGTAACTCTCTTATATATGCCCAGACATATGCGACGCATAAGTCTCATACTTATACGTTGCATAAGTATGCTCGATCAAACTTCGAATTCACACCCCATGTAATGTAACAAGTACAACTTAATGTCCTTGTACATTAGAGGAATAACTTAAATAAGGCTCAACTTTTGAAAATTTTCTATTTTAAACAAGTCCACATCAATGACCTTGTTGAAAACAGATACACATTTTAATCTTTTTGATTTTGAATTGAAGAAACTTTACAAGATATGTTGATTCATGAAAACACCCAGAGATAAAGTTCACCAGCCCATCAAAAGTCGAAAACTAAATCAGAAAAGAAAATCTTTTTGGTTTTTTAAAAGAAACAAATAGCAAATGTAATTCAACAAATATTTACAAACTTGAAATCAATACAAAGATCACATATTTTTGTGAGTTTGAGTAGGGAATCATATTGACCAAATTGTCCTTCCATCACAGTTTTGTTTTCAGCGTTTATTATAACTGGTATTAAGTTGGTCAATGGTATTGTTGTCCACTTAAACCTTTCAAAACAAATAATTCAGAGATTTCTTTGATATTTTTAATTTTGTTCAATTAAGCACAAGATTTCAGGATTTATCAGTTCTAATCTTGATTCAGACATAATTTGATTTTTTACACAGTCACCCCAACTTGACTTAAACCTTAGAATTAGAAGATAAAAATATTTTAAGATTAAGCATATCAGCAAATAATCCCCACTACAAGACATACCCCGTTATCAAGCAATACCCTAAGGTCCTTTCCCAAGGATGAGTATGCACGATTTCATCTATCGTCATGCAAACATTGTGTCCCTTGTGGTCAGTTTCTTAATGGTAATAAGACGTGAGCAAGGGGACAACGTGTGTCTAACAGCGGATTTTGATCAAGTCAGTAATGAGTTTAGTACATGAGTACTTGTGCGATCAAGTTTAATGACTTATAAAGCAGCATAATCTGGGGGTTTGCTTTTTAAAGCTTTGTTTAAATATTCATCGAAATGATTACCCAGATGATAAACCGCATAAAGACCCTATGGATCCAGGAACCTTAAAGCATCCCATCAATACAGGATTTAAGGCCAAAAGACCATACATCGTTGAAGCGTTGACCACTTACTGAAAGCTATGTTTTTAACAGATTTAACCAATCATTCTGATTAAAAGGCTTGAGTATGACTAGCTATTTACACTTCTGCCATCATTATTAAGACTTTTGCTAGAAACTAACACCCCATCAATTTGGGAATTTAGATTTATATCACTTACATTACCTTACTTGTTTGTTTTAAAGGCCTACCAAAGCACCAATACATTTAAGCACTCAGCCTTTTATGCCTACTTTCTACTGGATTTGGGACCAGATGATCAATGTACTATCATCTTCCCTTTTTGCTTCAAAAACTCATTTTCTGAGGAGCAACATTTTTAATGTTTTTGTCATTTTTGAATTTTTTACTATTTTTGGCTTTTTATAATTTTTCAATGTTTTTGGTTTTTCATGAAATTTTCTCCCCCTAAAATCAAAAACTGTATGATAAATTATGTACAAAAGAAAATTTGACTCTGATGTTCAAGATCATAAGGTATCCAACACACCTGTAATCTCGGTAACCCTCTTATCAACACCGCCCAAAACTTTTAAACCATTAAGTTTTAATAAGTATTGAAATCTTGACTTATCAAAAGCTTTGATGAAAAGATCTGCTTTTTGTTCATCGGCGTGAATTTTATCTACAGTAATCAACTTCTTTTCGTAGCAATCACGAATGAAGTGATACTGTATCTCAATATGCTTAGTAGTGGTTTACCGGATTCTTTGTAATAGAAATAGCTGCATTATTATCTACAAAGATAGAGGTAGTAAGAAAATTCAAACAGGAGTCCCGTATCTGTTGTTGTATCCAAAGAACCTGAAAGCAACAACTGGAAGCAGCTACATATTCAGCTTCACAAGTAGACAACGAAACCGTGGTTTGTTTCTTGCATTGCTAGATGACAAGACGCTTGCCGAAGAACTGACACCCTGCCGTTGTAGATTTGGCATTCAGCTTACAGCTTCCATAGTCTAAATCGGAATATGCTTTCAACACAAACTCATCATCTTTAGGATACCAGAGACCGACCCCCGGACATCCCTTGAGATAATGTAGAATTCTTTTGACGATCATGAGATGTGAGACCCTTCGATTCGATTGATATCGGGAGCACAAACACGTAGTATACATGATGTCTGGCTGAGAAGCAGTAAGATACATTAATGAGCCTATCATGGATCGGTATAAAGTTTGGTCAACCTTCTCCCCGTTGGAATCAGGACTGATACCATGATTCAATGGTAGAGGAGTACTGATAGCCGATGCATCAGTCATGTTGAACTTCGCCAATACGTCATTGGCATACTTGGTCTGATGAATGAAGATACCATCTAACAATTGTTCTACTTGAAGTCCAAGAAAAAATTTCATCTCCCCATTGCACTCATTTTGAATTTCTTCTTTATAACTTCTTCAAACTGCTTGCACAGAACATTATTTGTCGACCCAAAGATGATATCATCGACATATATCTGCACGATTAGTAGATGTCCATCAACAAATTTGGTGAAGAGTGTACAGTCGATGGTTCCTCTGATAAACCCGTTGTCCAAAAGTCGTTGGGACAGCGTCTCATACCAGGCTCTCGGGGCCTGATGGAGACCGTAAAGGCTTTATCAAGTAGATACACTTTATCTTTGTGGTTCGGATCGAAAAACCCCGGTAGTTGTCCCACATAGACTTCTTCACTGATTTTTCCGTTAAGAAATGCAGACTTAACATCTAACTGGTAAACTTTGAAACCTTTCCAAGAAGCAAAAGCTAGAAAGATCCGAATTGCCTCTAGCCTTGCGGCTGGTGCATACACTTCGTTGTAGTCGATACCTTCCATCTGGTTAAAACCCAACACAAGTCTTGCTTTGTTTCTAACAATGATTCCATTCTCATCTCGTTTACACTTAAACACCCATTTGGTGTTAATCTGCTTCTTATCCTCAGGCAAATCAACCAATTTCTAGACCTCGAACTTCTCAAATTGCAATAGTTCCTCTTGCATAGCATTGACCCAACTTTCCTCGGTCAGGGCTTCCTTGTACTGTAAGACCCCGAAACCCGGGAATCCTACAGTTGGTCATCATATCCAAAAATTCATAAAAATTTAAAACCAAACAATTCTTTTTATTTAAAGCAAGTTCAGAGTAAATAACAGCGGAAAAAGTGTAAGTATTTAAAAATCCCAAATACGGGTACAAGTGTCCAAAAATCAAATATAAATAAAATATCTGTTTTATTTGAAATCCTCGACCAGAAATGCCTTCAACCTTCCGAGTAGTCTCCAGCACGTCCAAGCGGTAGCATCCACTTCTTAACCTGAAAGTCAATCTAACATACACACAAAGTCAGCTTGAGCTGAGTGAGTTCAAGTTTTCATAAACAATAATTCATACTTGTTTTCAAAGTTATAGTTATAAACAATAGAGAGGATAAAATAAAATAAATAATATAATTCACCAAGTAATACATTCATAGTTGAACACACGTACACTGGCCTCTCCACCACGAGTCAAGACTCGAGTAATATATTTGACCCGGACGCGGTAAGACCTAAGCATGTGACACAAGCCTCTCCACCACGGGTCAAACCCGAGTAATATATTTGACTCGGTCACAGCTTACACATCCAAGCACGAGATACGGGCCTCTCCACCACGGGTACAACCCGAGTAATATATTTGACCCGGTCTCGGCTCACACATCCAAGCACGTGATACAGGCCTCTCCACCACGGGTACAACCCAAGTAATATATTTGACCCGATCGCGGCTCAACATCCAACGGGCCTCTTCACCACGGAATTTTAAAACCCGAGTAATATATTTAACCCGCCAAAATGATGATCACGTCACACGGGCCTCTCCACCACGGGTACAACCCGAGTAAAATATTTGACCCGACCGTGAATCACCATGCACACACACATCAATAAGCCTACTCACATCATTCTTAGTCACGAGGAACTAGATATCATCACACAACCGTAGGCTATAAGGTAACACATACCCATACATACATACATACATACCTCCATACATACATACATATATATATCTATATATATATCATCCCATTCGGGAACTAAGTAAATAGGTCTACTCATATTCAATTACTACCAAGTCTACTAACATCCTCGAGTCTAGACCATTAATAATGTACGTAACCTTAAAGGATACAAGACCAGAAACAAGTCTAAAATATCCTAAAGCATATAAAATAATTCAAATATAACTTTCAAAATGCACAATCACGAATGAGACCATGTAGTACCATTCAAATAGTTGTAACGGGTAAAATCGTATAAAATTGGATTTCGGTGTGTATGCTAGCCCAAAACTTAAAAGAGTTAAAAAGGGGACATCATGAACTCACATGAAATCAATCGAACACCTGCAACGAGCTAAGAAATCCCTAAGTGCACAATCACAAGCAAGGGCCTGTAAATTATACACAACACGTTACTAAACTAGACCGCGAGAACACACTTGCCTAATAGGCCGCTCAAGCCCAACACTTTGGCCCAAGGCCCAACAACTTGGCCCAAGGCCCAACACGTGGCCCAAGGCCCAATACTTTGGCCCAAGTCCCTATACTTTACCTCAGCCCCTAAAACCCTTCAACTAACCAAATCCACCCTACGATTATGGCCAGGGCTAACCATGATGCACAACTCACCCGCCGGTAATCAAATCGAGTCGAATACGCGCGTAATAAATCTTAAAACCAATTGTCAAACCATTCAGCCCCAAATGGACTAAATTTCCATCTTAACCTTTTCTTACATCATAATTATGTCACCCGAGTTGATAGGGTTGACGGTTCCTTTTTACAACTTTCAATTTAACATTTAAACGAAAATTCGCGCACCGCCGACTCGATTGACCAATCACCAACCAAAACAGCCCTGAGTATCAAAAATATAATTTTTCCACAGCCCTTAGACTCCCCTAGGGCCATGGAAAATGATTCGGTTGGTCATCCAACCGATTAACGCATCAAACTCAACAATTTACAATTCTACACCCGATAAATCCTAGTTTTCGAACTAAAATCGATTGATCGACCTAAACACCTCCATTGGCCATGAAATTTTAGTATGTTGTAAGTGACATACCTAGGAAGTTGACGGAGCACGAACTTCAATTATAAAAGCCTCGAAAGATGCGAGAAAGGGCAGCCACCGGTTAAGCCTAAAACGAATTTATCGATCAATAACGAATATAACATGCAGATTTTAGGATGCAAAGATGTATTTTATTACATAGGAAAACCATGGAATTAAATTATTAAATTTTTACCAGAGTTGCATAAATATCTTAAGTTTCTATAAATATGTTTATTATATTTTTCTAGTGGACACAAAAATCATAAAAATTCCTCCAACACAGAAAGGTATGTGCAGCTATTTCAGTGCGCAACAAAATGGTTTTATTTTTATAAAATTCATTACCGAAACCAAATAAAATGATTCCGATTGAGTTTGATTCTTAACTCAAAATATTAAGTTCCAGAAGTGGAACCAACTAAATTGGACTTGTTGAAAAAGAGTTATGATGTCGGGAAGCCAGACCAGAATCCGACATCCCGCATCAGCTTTGACACTCGATTTTATAAAATTATAAAAACTATTCAATTCTCGTCCAAAAAATTACGTATTATACCTTTCTGGAAACTAGACTCAAAGTAGAACATCATGGAATCAAGAATCGATCAAAACCAGTGGATTAACATCGCGTTACAGACCCTACAATAAACGTATACGAATCTGTCAGCAAGCTGTTATCATCAAAACTCAATCTTAACGACCAATAAGCGCGTTAATATGATCAATTAAGGTGTAAAAGACATGGGGAATCATAAAACCGACCTTGAATTGAAGTTTTTACGGCTGAAACTTGGTTGGGCAGAAAAAAAATGAGCGGGGGGGGGGGGGTCCAGGTCCGATCGGCTGCAAATAGGTTTAGGGTTAGGGTTTTCTTTTGTTTTATGATATAATAAAAATAGTTACATCCAAGTACCTCCAAATTGAAGTATGTAGCAACTTGGGTGGAAAGTTAAGTGAGAACGTTTACGAGGTTTGCAAGGAGCTCCCGGGAGAATGCCGGGTCAAGCCCGAAAGGTGTACATAACACTACAAGATTAAACCTTTTGTCAGAAATTAACAGGCGTTACATGTACGTTTTAGGTTTGATCTACGAAATAAAACACTTGAATGAGAATTGATTTAGTAAAGGAGATATCTTTAAGTAGAAACACTGGAGATTTTGATCTATTTGACGTCTCGTTTAAACTCCAGTATTCAAATCTCCTATGATGTTATCCTTAGGATGATTGGATAAAGTTCTTGGCACCACTTCTGTAGGAATTAACACCTCAGATTGAAGATTATTCACATTATCTTCAGTAGAAATAGATGGAGAAATGGCTTCGATAATCTCCTCATTAGATTCATTAATATCATAAAAAAAGGAGTAGTCTCTGGCATGTCATCAGATTGAACATGATCTGGTACATCTCGAGGAACGAACATAGGAACTTCAGGTGTTGGTACACAATCTTCTGATAACTTTTGATTATATAATATCGTCAAAGTTTCATCAGAAAGAATTTCCTCAGGGAGTTTGAAACTCTCCCACAGGCTTTCGAAATCAAACAGCCTAGAATTCCCTGGTCGTTGAACAGTAGGAGTATATCTTTGTCAATCAACATTTTGGACTTGAACAATTTTGTGGAGGCTAGGAATGTATACACGTCTCGGTGGACTAGCATACCCCACAAAGAATCCTTCAACAGCTTTCAGACCAAACTTCCCACTTGGTTCAAGAACAGTGCATGTTGATCCAAACGGTTCATGCCACTTCAAATTAGGTTTTCGATGATTAAGTAGCTCAAACACGTCTTGCCAAATTTCTTGACTGTAAGCACCCGGTTAAGTGTATAACAAGCTGCAGCTACTGCTTCTGACCAAAAATTAACTGGTAATTTTGAATTTGAAAGCATAGTTCGAGCTGTTTCAATCAATGTCCGATTCTTTCGTTCAGCAACCCCATTTTGTTGCGGAGTGTATGGTGCACTGAATTCATGAAGAATCCCCCGGTCATTACAGTACTCAAGCATTTTGTTGTTCTTGAACTCCATCCCATTGTCACTTCTTATTCGGTGGATCGGTAGATTATACAACGTCTCCAATTTCTTGAATAAAATCACGAGGGAATCATACGTCTCATCCTTTGATTCCAAAAACATTACCCACGAAAATCTCGAATAATCATCAGTAACCACAAGAAAATAAAGTTCTCCTGTGATACTTTTGACATTCACCGGACCAAAGGGATCCATATGTAGACGTTCGAAAGGTAAGTTGATGGAGTTAATGAGTTTCTTCAGATGTGATTTCTTGGTCTGTTATCCCTTCTTACAGTCCAAACACTCTTCATTCTACTGAAAATTTCTCACATTCACTCCTTCAACCAAGTTTTTAAGAATTAGATGATTCATCTTCCTCACACTGATATGTCCCATTCTTCGATGCCATAAAATTGACTCTTGTTCTGATGCTCTAGAAATAAAACATTGAGCAGATCCCGAAGATGTTGATGCGGTACTCATATTCATGACATAAAGATCATTCACACGAGGAGCACGCATAAGAATCCATACTTAAGGTATTTTGAAACCCGGTTTCAAAATTAAACATTCTTGATCATTGAAATGTGTAGAGAAATTTTTATCATAAATTTGTGATATACACAGCAAATTATTCTCCAGCTCTGAAATGTAGTTGACATTCTCAAAAATAACTTTTCCATTCGTCAATGTACCTTCCCCAACAATTTGACCTCCTTGGTTTCATGCAAAACCGACATGCCCTCCATGAATAGATTTGACATCTTTGAGAAGATGAAGAGTACCCGTCATTTGCCTAGAGGCTCCACTATCCATTATCCAACGAGAATCGTGAGATCTTGGAAGCCCCTGCACATATAGTAAACAGTTTTAGTGAAACAAGGAAACCAAGCCTTCTTGGTCTTGGGTTGTTTGAAGTTTTTGTACAACAACCTAATATCATCAATATCTGAATCACAAGACAACAAATCCTCACTAGTTACTTGTGAATCAGATTCAATTTTTTCTTTCTCAACAACCTCTGGCGGTTTAACAACAGTTTTAGCCACCCAATTTTGACCTTTGGCTTGCTTCTTGTTGTAAAAAGATGTTTGAGTTATTTTTGAAACCTTTGACTTTGAAACATCAATTTTAACACCCTTTTCATCATTAGTTTTAACAAACTTATCACGTTTCAAGATTTTTACATTTTCAGGAACAATCACCGATTTCTTTTTACTCACATAACCTAGACCAGGTTTCTTGGTGACAGACTTCTGAGATGGAGCATGATCATTCTTAAATCGATTGGGACAAGCATAGAAAACATGCCTAATTTCATTACAACAAAAACAACGTCTCCGGTCTACAAACTTGTTAACCTGAGATGTCATTTCAGATTGTTCACGCTCTTCCTGTTGTTGATAAAACTCCCGGTTATATTGATTTCTAAAAATTGCTTCTTTTTCAGATTCCGAGGTCTTACCATGCACAAACACAATTTTATTAATTGGTTTGACCCGATGAGATTGCTTTGAATAAAAACTGGTTTTAGCAAATCTCTTCGAATCAACATGATTTTCCTTTTCAACAACTTTTTCTTCAGTTAACACTGATTCTGCAACTTTGATTCCGGTTGACATATCACAATCAGAACTATGATTATCCATATTTTCAGTTTCAACAAACTCATCATTATCAGACACATTGTTATCATGCAATGGAGTTTTAATTTCCACATTCAGTGCCTTTTTCAAACCCTTGGGTTTGTTTGGAATATAAGCATTCCACATTGGTGGAGGCACGGCATGATAATCACCACATTATGTTGTGTTCTCGTTCACATCATCCTTGATTTTAGTTCCAGGCATAATGTGATCAAGAACATAAGATGAAGCAGCATAACTCACTAATTTCAAGTTTACTCTTTCTGTCTCAATCTTGAGTGTTTGCAACTCAAGTTTGAGAGCAACATTCTTATCAAGGTGTCTGTTAATGGCAATTTGTTTATCTTCCACAGTATGTTTTAACATTGAAATTGTCTTTTGATTTTGTTGAATACATGCCCACAAATTCTTTTCACATTTTTGTAATTTCGTATAAGCCTCATTAACTCTATTAACATCTAACAAAGCTTGATTATAATATTTTTTCAACTCTTTAATTTCAAGAGTTTTGAAGTCACACTCATTACATGGTAATTCGAACTTTACACATATATTTGAGTTTAGAGTTACCTGATGTGCCATGAGTGCCTGTTCTGTTGGAGAACATTCTTCACTTGAAGTTTCAGAATCTTCATCTGTAACCAAACATTCAACAAACTCCTCTTTTAACTCAACTGATTCCTCCTTATCTTCTGATCTTTTGACTTCTGAAATCACCTCATCTTCTTCATCTTCAAAGTCAATCTTTCCATGAGGTACTTCTTCACCGTTAAACCAACCTGCAAAACTTTCTATGATATCAGGTGGAAATAATGAAATCAAATAGTCAGAAGGAATCTCATGAATTTTATCATATGTTCGTGGAAGTTTGTCATCCACTTGATCAACCTTTTCACATTCCTCATTCTTATCCATACTCTTTTCCTTTTCAACACAATCATTCACTTTGTCCTAACATTATCAATAACCTTCTCATCCACCATTTCTGCTACATTTTCCTGAAACACCCAGTTCCTATCGAAACCCTCGTCCATCTGAGCTGTAGTAGCTTTTTGTTGTGAGGTTGATGCTTCTGTCGTTTTTCTGCCTTTTGATGATTCTGCCTCAGTTCGATGATAAATTGCTTGTTTGTAGTAATCCCTACCAAAGGGATTTGCTGTATTATCATCCACATTTCTGCTTGTACACTCCCTCTTGAAGTGTCTTTTTCTTTGCACCTAAAGCATCTCACTTTAGATTTATCAAAACCCAACTTTGATGTCGATCCATCTAGCACATTTCTTCCGGTTATCTCCTTGAACCTTTGAGCCCTTCTAATCACACTTGCCATGCACCACCGTATATCAATCATTTCCATTTCTTCTGGATCAATCTGGTCGTAGTCTTCTTTTGTCATATTATAATTTCCAATACGACCTGCAACCAGACACTCGTATGATTCTAAAACTAATCCAAGGAATGCCATATGTCCTTTACAGTGTCAGTGGTCAAGTTTCCTATATTCATCAAATTTACAGCAACTTTGCACTATACAATATCAGGATCTTGTGTGATAGATGATTGAGATACTGAAATCATTCCTGGAATCGTTCTAGAATAACTACTACTATAATATGGAGTAGCAGTAACATTGGAAACACAAGCTTGTCCAGTTGGCTTAGCACAAAAAGCTGTGGGAATCTTAGGATTTGACGAAGTAGCTGATTGTGAACCTTTGAAATACAACACAACATATTGTGAAACTGCTGTTGATTTCATCTTTTGTTTTTTTTCTAAGCTCTAATTCTGTGCCTCAAGCTTTTCAATAAATCTAGCAAGGTTTAATCGGGCATATGCAACAGGATTTGACTGTTGGATCATTATGAAATGCCCCATTCTTCAGGAAATGCGTTAGCCAGCTTATCAATGTACACATAATCAGGCTTGTCAATGCCTAATCTTTTCATTTCATTCACCAAGTGGCAATATCTCTCAACCAACTACACAAAGGTTTCCCCCTTAACTTGAGTAAAGATATCAAACTCTTTCTTAAGTAGTGCCATCTTGCTTTTCCTCATATCATGGTTTCCTCTATCCTTGTTTAGTAGAGCTTGCCAAATTAGTAATTGAAAATTTTCAGCTTTAATGGCTTGTTGAAACAAATTCAACATCTTCTTTTCTCTTAAGAACCAATTTCTGTCACCTTCAGCAATTTGTGACAACCTATAATTGCTCCCATTCTCATTATTCGGAATAATGTATTCTTCCTCAACAGTCGTCCACGTCTCGTAGTTCAAAGCTTGTACGTACGTTTCAAACTTGTCAGCCCAAGACGGATAATCTTCCATACGGAGAAGCTTAGGTGGCTTGTTTGATGTTCCCATTTCGTTCTTGAGATTAATGTTCTGAAGCAATGCAGAAGGCAGTGACACAGACGCACTAAAGTTTTTCATTTTGGTCAAAGAAAGTCAATGTATAAATTCTGCTCTTGGTCAACGGATATGTATGAAGGTCAACTGTCACACCCTGACTAGCACAATGCGGAAGCGTAAAACGGGAATGTAACAAACACCTCTGGTATCAACACATTGTTTATAAAGAAACATCACAAACTAATTTACAATATATTACATTTCTTTGTTCTATCATTGTTTTACAGTCTAGGTGGTACAAACAAAACTAATTCGTTAACTAAACGTTCTTACTACTAACACCCTTGCTTCTATTCACATAGCATCGACCACACACTTCAGGCAAGTAACAGATCACCAAATTACTCCGATTTAGGTACACCTGAAAAGCAGTTTAAAGCGGGTCAACTACTAGAGTTGGTGAGTTTCACGAGTTTCAAGAAACAGTAATGAGTATTCACAAGTCAACACTTGTAATAATGAAATAAGTATGTATGTATGTATGTAACTGATGTATGTGATGTAATTATGCTAAGCTACAGTGAAGCATGGACTATTCGTGCTGCGTGCCTCCATTTCCCACGCTCAATCAACCACTGTGGCCCCTTTCCGCCCACAGCATGCCCCGGTAGCTATGTCTAACACTACATAGCTGGTTCGTAAAAATATAGACATGTGCAAACGGGATAATGTCTCAGCAACCGTGCTGGCCCCACCTGGGTTTGTCAAACCAATAGTACTATTCACAAGCCATCGGCTCGAAGTTAATCACTGTGATCGTGGGGACTTTCGTGTGTTAGCACTTAGATAATTCACATCATCACATGTTTCAGATAAGTATATAGATATAAGCAAACATGCTTTTCACCCCAAAAGTTTGTAAAACAGTTTAAAAGTGGGGTCATGAAACTCACGGTTTAGTAGATATTCAGTTTGTATCAGCTCGTGGTTTGTTCGGTCCGCTATCAGTAGTTCCAATAATCAATATTATAATAATATTAATATTTTAATATTATTATAATCTCAATACTAAACTGGGCTATATAACTAATCTGGGTGTAGCTGGAACGCCCAGAAAGTGGCAATAGGCTTAGGTTGTGATGTTCAATGTCTAATACTCAAAACCGAACTTAGCTCAGATTCCCGTTTTCCCAGCTGGGCCAAGTTGCTCGTTTACGCGTTCAGAAAATAGTTATGGGAAAATACGCTTGAGTAAATGTATTGGTTAATAAAATGATTAAGTTATAAAGAAGGATCACCGATTAGGGTCCCGGATTAGCCACGGGGCCCGTTTCCGTTTATTCAGTTTGATTTGAGAAGAAACGCGCACAATCCACCCGGATTGTCCAGGTTTCTCATAGAAAAGTTCATTTTTACTTAATTAGTCCAAAAATATGATTTTTGATCACTCTTGGTGTTTTGATATTCCCGCAGGTTGTTAGTCGCAAACTTGCCGGTTTTTATAAAAAATGAATTCGTTTAATATTCAAAATAGCGTAATTAATTAACCGTTAATTATTAAATTATGAAAATTTAACCATTTATCAATTAAAATATGTAGATTTTTTAAAAATATTTCTGGACTTTATTTACTGATTTATTAATTTATAAAAATTCATTTTATCAGCTATATTTCGCCTGAAAATCGTCCGTTTACCCCAAACAATTTCCAAAAATTCCAAAAAAATTCCTGAATGCTCAAATCATGTCCCAAATCAACCTGTATCACTTCTAGAATGTAAAAAGTTCGTGCAATATTCTTTTCGGCCCAAATTCGGCTATAAAAATTCACACGAACGCATATAAACAAAACACCTTTAAACTTCTCCAAATGAACCCAAAATTCATATGTGATCAAAATACATCAAATCTGAGTTCCCATAAAATTTTTCCAAATTTAAACGTCCCAATTCTGTAATAAATTCGCCAAATATTCTCGGATGGTCGAAAAATTACCAAATTTAAACAGGGACTCATTGACATGGTCCCTTATGTCCCTGAAAAATTTCAAGGCCAAACAATATTCACATCACAACCTTAACCTAAATAACTCGTAAGCGAGTGTTTCGGCATTACCTTAGCGGGTTTGGTTCGTTTCTGACTTTTTAATCAAGTTTTCAGGTTCTTGTGCTTCTAAGCAAGCTAGGTACAAGTCCTATATCACAAACCAAGCAATTTTTCATCAACATAACAGCCCTTAACTTAGGGTTTCGGCTAGTGCACAAAAACGAACTTTTGAACCGTAAAAACGCCGTTTCAACCCTTTAATCCGTGTTTATGGCCAAAAAAACTATCAAAACAGGTTCCTTACCATGTGTATGATCAAAACATGTTTATGGATCATTTTTTGGATTTTTACACGGTTAGGAATGATTTTTAGTAACCAAGACATGTTTTTATGGTATTAAACAAGTAAAAAAGCTACTTATTTAAGCCCCTTACCTTAGGGTTTGAAGGTTTTTGGCTGGAGCAGAAATTATGTCCATAGTTTTCAAGAAAATGAGGCTGAAAATATTTTGGATCTAGTTTATATGTGAAAGAATAAAAAAGGGGGGGCTGCTGTTGCGATCGGAGGTCCATGGGCCCATTTTAGCCCAAGTTTCTGATTTCTCAAGCCCAAATACGAAAATTCCGGTCCAAATTTAGTTCGGGTTCGGTTTTTTGCGCGAAAAACTTATCGGGTGCGTTAAACAACGCGAAAACAAGTGTTTTTCGGCTAGTTTTGTGTAAGATTATAAAAACATATTATGTTTGTAAAAATCAAAAATATTTTCACAGATCACTTAAAACATTTCAAATAAGTGTTTGGTAAGTCTTTTTCGGCTTAACGGATGATACAATGCTTGGTTTGTAACTATCTTTCGCGTTTAAATCTATAGCGGGTGGTTAAACGAGCATGTTTTCGTTTAACTTGTTTGCTATCAAACTAAGCCCATATTTCTAATATTTTAGCTTGTATAGATCGTTTATCACTTATAGATGCCCCCCCCCCCCCCGAGATATCTGGGTCATAACCCGACCCGTTCGGTTAATGGTTCGTTTGTTACGCAAAAGGCGTTTATTTGCTTAATCGGTAAATACGTACTGAGGTGTACCTTGTTTTGGCTGGCTCAAATGTCACATTCTCCCCCCGTTAGAAAATTTCGTCCCTGAAATTCGATTATTCAACTTTGTCTTTGTTTGGAAATAGGTGCGGGTATTTCTTTTTGAATTCAGATTTCCTCTCCCACGTGAATTCGGGTCCACTTTGTGAATTCCACCGAACTTTTACTAGAGATATTTTGTTGTGTCTTAATTTTTTTATTTTTCCCTCTAATATTTCCACCGGTTCTTCAACAAAATTAAGCTTACGTATGATGTCCCCGACTGTTGGCCTTTTTATGTATCTTGCTTTTGGAATTTTCTAAGCTAGGAACAACTTTAGTAACATCTCAGCACTTGGCCAATCTCCGACCTGCCAAAATAAAGTTAAACAATTCTGGCGATAAAGCCCATTTACTGGCGATAGAGCCCGTTCACTGGCGATAATGCCTATTTTCTGGCGACAAGACCTACTTTAGAGACATTAAAATGTCCAAACCTAAGATAAAACTAGGAAAACTTCCCAAACGTGAGCGACATGAAAATGCTGAAAACTTAGATAACATGAAAATGTTATAAACCTTAATGCGTATGTGTGACACGTCTGCCACTTATCTTGAGGATCCGATATATAGCCAACAACAAACGGATTATCAGCTGGTCTGGTCCACCTTCCTCGAACTATATTCGAACATCGTGCACTCCAGGCGGGGTGTTACCCAATTCGTTAGAAAGGTGAAGACCTTTAAATCTTAGGAGATCTCAGGGATATCATGTTCATGTGGGAGATGATAAGCATCTAACTGTTGTCAAGATAACGTATCCTTAGGATACCTACAAAACACCAAACTCTTGATGAGGGGTGGGCTAACACCCCTCCGATGCTTAAGTCAGTAAATTTGATAAAGAGATAATAAAGTTTAAATATGTAATAATGTAAAAAATAGATTAAGAAACATACCTTTATCTTTAGATGTTGAGGACATGAACATACCAGTTGAGGATACTAACAAAAATATGCCTTTAGATGGATAGCATTCCAAGCTCTTGGTATAGGAACACCTTCCATAGTGATTAGCCTATAGGCTCCTTTGTCTGCTTCTGAATCGATCAAGTAAGGACCTTCCCACTTTTGAGCTAGCTTTCCATCTGCTGGGTTAGTGGTATTCTGGAACGCCTTTCTTAGTACCATACTCCTACTTGGAATCTTCGAATTCGGATGTTTTTGTTGTAGGACTTGGCTATTCTTTGTTGATATGCTGCCATTCTAATTTTAGCAAGATCTCTGAGTTCATCAATAGTGTCAAGGTCTTCAGTAAGGCTTTGGTTGTTGGACTCTGTATCTTGGATGCTGATTCTTGCTATGGGGATCACCATCTCTGTAGGGATAACAGCTTCAGCCCCAAACACCAAAGAGAAAGGTGTTTGACCCGTTGCATTTTTTGAAGTGGTTCTATCAGCCCAAAGAACAAATGGTAACTCTTCAGCCCATTTTTCTTTCTTGACCGTTGGCTTGAGGATGTACTGGTGTTGAAGTTGCCATCTTGATTCCCCAACTTTCACAGAAGTTGATTGTTCTACTACCAATGAACTATGAACCGTTATCACAAACGATCTCCGCTGGGATACCGAATCTTATCAGGATATTGCACTTGATAAATGAGATCACATCCTTTTCTTTAACTTGGACAAACGCCTTAGCTTCGATCCACTTGGAGAAGTAATCTGTCATGGCTAGCATAAAGACTTTTCCACCAGGAGCCTTGGGCAGCTTTCCCACAATATCCATTCCCCATTTCATAAATGGCCACGGAGATATGATAGGATGTAGTGGTTCAGCTGGTTGATGCCATATGTTGCTGTGTCTTTGACAAGCATCACATGTCCAGGTGAAGTTCATTGCATCCTTCCTCATTGTCGGCCAGAAGTAACATGTCCTCAGTATCTTGGATACTAAGATTCTGCCCCTAGTGTGGTTTTCACAATCACCCCCATGTATATCCTTGAGGACTTCATTTGCTTCATGGTGTTCCAAGCACCTCAAGTATGGACCTGCAAATGATTTTCTGTACAAAATATCATTTAGGATAATATATTCGGTTACCTTCATTCGGAAAGCTCTAGGATTTTCTCCTTCCAGGATCTCGTTATCCTGAAGATACCGTATTATGGTACCGGTCCAGAATATTTGATCATCTTCATGTTTTGAAGTCTCCATCACTTCGTGGTTCTCCTTTGTTGCTGGAGTCAAAATATGAACGACGGGTATCTTGATATCATCTGGTATCTTGAGAGCTGATGCTAGACCTGCTAAGGCATCTGCTTCAGCGTTCTCTTCTCTTGGTACTTGTACTATATCAAATGTTTCGAAACACATAGCTAATTGCTTAACTATTTCTAAATATTTTGCTAAGTTTTCTGCATTTACAGCATAAGAGCCATTAAAATGGTTAGCTAATAATAATGAATCAACATAGACTTGAAGGTACCTGACCTTCATATCCTTAGCAAATTGTAAACCAGCTATTAAGGCCTCATATTCAGCCTCATTATTAGTAGCCTGAAATTCACAAGATATAGATAGAGGTATAATGTCCCCCTGTGGCGATTTTAGCAGGATACCTAGATGATGTGTTGTAAAACACACGTATTTTCCGCACGTTTTATCTACGTATTATATTATATTTTAAATGTTTTAACTCGTTTTAGATAGGTTTTACATACATTTATTAATTCTATTGGTTTTGGGTAAAAGAAAGGAAGAAACCGGGACTTTTCAAGCATTTTACGAGCCTTTTACGCATACATGTTCAAGACAAAGCTTAAGGCCCGGGCCGTATGCATCATAGCGGCCCAAATCTACATTATAATATAAAATATATAAAAAAAAACCCTAGAAAGACAGAAGTAGCGGCGATCGTAGCAGAGCAGGAGAGGACCAAGAGCAAAAATCTTTTTTCGACTTGGAGTTGGGACTTGTGGTGGCTAAGGAAGGAAGAAGAAGCAACAACCAAGCCTCGGGATCATTCACCACTGTTTTTTACAGCGGAGAGCAGCCCCGGAACATCTCATATCCTTACATTTTTTCTATTGTTCATACACTTTTAGTTTCTTGCTTAATTGTTGAATTGTTTTGCAATTACTTGAGAGATTGAATTGTTTATGATTAGAATTGATTGTTGGACGATTGTTAAGATAATTAGTATGAGTTTTATGGAGTTTTTATTGAGTATATGCTGCTGTCCAAATAATATGATCGGCTAATCTTGTTAGTTCTACCTAGGAATGATGATTATTGTTAGTGTTTGATAGGTTTTATGGATTGTTTGATTAATAGACTTGAATTGCTTTTGTAAAGTTTGATTTAGACATGAAATAGGTTGTGTTTAAGGGTTGGAAATTTTGGTGATTCATTGCATAAACCCCGTGTGTCGGTTGATTAGTTTTGTATTGATTGATCGGTGCATTGTTTGATTCTAGACTTGGTGTTTAGGGTTTGTTTGCGGTAGGAACAACCGTAGGATTTTGTTGCATGATTAATTGATTAAAGTACAGCGGTTAGACACCTTCTTTGAGACCGAGAGGTGATAGGAAGTTAGGGTCATCTCATTGCCTTTATATGCTAGAATAAGGATTGCGCGAGAGCGAGTTCATTTCTTGTCAGGTCTAGGTGTTTTGAGCGATTAGTTGATCTATTTTAGTTTAAGTTGAATTGTTCCTCTATCCTTGGTTGTGTAGTATTCATAGCCATTAGGGTCGAGTGTTGGTGAGACCGAGAGGTGATCCTTCATTAGAACACGTTAGAAATTGTTTCCCGGTTTGGTCGTTTTAGGCGATTTTGAGTAGTTTAGGCTTGTTGAGTGAGACCGAGAGGTAATCCAGTGAGCCCAAGCAATCCTTAGTCGTGTCATCTTTGGGGACCGGTGTCTTGAAGTCATTCAATCCATTAGCTTGTTAGGCCTACAATTTGATTCAGACCAAGGTAGACGTTTTTCTCCATCCTAAGTTAACACAGTTAGTTTGTCGTTAAATTTTCTATTTTTGTTAAGTTTTGTCAGTCATTCTAGTTAGTTCAGTTAAGTAAGTGAAAAATCAAAAATCAATATATTATTATTCTAAGGTAGGTCTCGTCTAGGGTTAGTAATCGTTAGCGTCTTACGTGTCCACGTGTTCGATACTCGGACTTCCTAGGTCTATAATACTTGCAATCGGTACACTTGCCGGTTGTGTGTGGTTTTAGGATTTTCGTTTTAATATTAAAGCTTAGTTGTGAGGGTCATTATTATAGGGTTATTAGACACACATCAAGTTTTTGGCGCCGTTGCCGGGGACACGGTTTTAGGCGTTTTGAGAGCAATCCGAGTTAGGACTTACCTTTTGTGCTACTTGTAATTATTTTTGTTTTATTTTACTTATTTGTTAGAATAGTTTAGATGATCCTATTTCTAATTACAGTTTTTATGCGACAGACTCGATCTCATTGACCACCCGACACTAAAGCATTTCCCTAACCAGAGAGAGAGTTTCGTGATAGACATCGTCCCGTTTCACCCTCGTCCACTTCTTCATCCGTTGACCCCGACTACAGGGATAGGATCATGTGCGACATTCCACCGAAGAGGACAGTTGCGGAGCGGGCCCTACCGGCCAATGCTGGCACGAGATCCAGCATCGCACCACCCGCCATTGGAGTTGCTACGAACTGGCAGATCCCGTCGAACATTCAAAATACCATTGCTCATTCTGCTCAGTTTCACGGGTTGCTTCATGAGAACCCGCACTCTCATCTCACCCGCATCGTGCGTATCTGCGACACTTTCCATCTTGCGGGCGTTTCCGAAGACGCCGTTAAGCTCCGCGTCTTTCCGTTTTCACTCGCTGATCAAGCGAGTATGTGGCTCGAGTCCCTCCCACAGGGCTCTATAGCTACTTGGGCTGCCATGCAGACCCAATTTCTTGAAAAATACGATCCTCCGGCTAAGGCCGCTCGTTTGAGTAACCAGATACATTCTTTTCAGATGGAGGACACCGAGAGTTTTTACGAGACCTGGGAGCGATTCAAGAATCTATTAGCATTGTGCCCGAACCACGGCTTGCAAGATTGGGCGGTCGTCGAGAAATTTTATAATGGAGTGACGTACGCGACGCAGAGTATGCTCGACACGGCGGCGGGAGGAAATCTGTTGACGACTAAGGACCCTGATGAATGTATCGCTTTATTCCATGGACTAGCTATGAGTGGATACCAGAGACCACCCGCTAGAGGAGGTAAGATCGTCCATTCCAACCCACGAGGCATGCATTCGGTGGATATGACCACCGCACTGACGGCACAGGTCAAGGCGTTGGCAAAGATGGTGAAGGATATGCAGACGAAGAGCAAGTTGTGTGAGATCTGCAGAGGGGGGCATGATACCGTTCAGTGCCCAGTCAGTTCACCGGAGGAGGCCGTAGACTTCATAGGAAATCCAAACCGAAATCCAAATTCTTCCAATTCTTATAATTCGGGATGGAGAGGCAATCAGAACTCTAACTGGAGGAGCGGCAACCAGCCCGGGTTTAAGCAACGCTAGAGTTTATTTCAAGATGCCGGTGAGGGAGCAAGCAGTGGGGAGAAGAAGCCCACTTTGGAGGAGATGATGGCGCAGCAAACACAGATGTTGTCACAGCTTATGACGCGTGAGGATTCCCGACACAAGGAGACGCATGAGAAGCTTCGAGAGCACGAGCAGTTCATGAGGAATCAGGCAGCGTCAATTCAGAATCTCGAGCGGCAGATGGGGGAGATAGCCAGTCGATTAAATGAGAGGCCGCAGGGTACGCTGCGGAGTAATACTGAGCAGAACCCGAGAGGATTCGTGAAGGTTGTGATGACTAGGAGCGGTGCAGGGGCACGAGATGAGCCCGTGATCCAGCAGAGATCTAGAAGAGGAGTTGTCAAGGAGCCTGCAGTCGATGGAGAGGAGCAGGTGGATGAGGAGATTCAGATGGAGTCTCCGCGGGCCCAGGTGCATCAGAGGAGCAGCCCAGGGAGTTCAGCACAGGCCGAGAAACAGCAGTCACCGAGAGTTTACAAACCCCGATTGCCATACCCCGGGAGAGTCCGTAGAGATAGAGATGAGGAGCAGAACTCCAAATTCCTTGATCTTTTGAAGCAGCTTTACCTCAATATCCCATTCCTTGAGGCACTCACTCAGATGCCTAAAAACGCGAAGTTCCTTAAGGATATTCTCTCAAACAAGGAGAAGTTAGCTGAGGCCGCTTCCACCCCTTTGAGTGCTAATTGTTCTGCTATCTTACAGAGGAAGTTACCAGAGAAGAGAGCCGATCCAGGGAGTTTCACAATTCCCTGCACCTTGAGTGATGATACAGTGGTTCATGCGCTGGCTGATCTTGGTGCCAGTATCAATCTCATGCCGTATTCTATGTATCGCAAGCTGGGTTTAGGCGAACCGAGGCCTACCAGGATGAGTATCCAGCTTGCTGATCGTTCCGTGAAGTATCCGCGTGGGATTGTTGAGAACATGCTCATTCGCATTGGTAAGTTCATTTTCCCGGTGGACTTCGTTATTCTTGACATGAATGAGGATGATAATGTTCTACTCATTTTAGGCAGACCTTTTTGGCCACCGCACATGCGTTGATCAATGTTCGCGATGGCAAACTGATCCTTCGAGTCGGGGATGAGAACGTCACGTTTGACGTTCGACAGTCATCTAAGCATCCCAAATCGACTGATGACTCCCTATGCTTCATTGATACGATCATGACTCATGTGGGAAAGTTTTCCAGTGACCTCGGTGGAGGCCCCGCCTCAGACACACATTTCCTAGATAGGGAAACCCCGGAGGTTGAGATGGTCGCCTTGACTGAACACCCCCCTAATGCTGACATTGAGTCATCTTCCTTTGATTCTGAGTTATCTACCGGAGATCATCGTGTTCATCAGTTGCTTGAGTTGGAGGAGTTACGGGACCATACTTACGCGCATTTAGATTGTTATAAGCAGCAGGTGAAGGAACTGCAGGATCGTAAGTTAGAGGGTATTGAGCAATTTAAGTGTGGGGATATGGTCTTATGGTATAATTCCCGGTTGAGGCTATTCCTGGGAAAGTTGAGATCCCGTTGGTCAGGTCCGTTTATGATTACTGAGGTTTTCCCGTATGGCATTGTTCAGATAAAGGATAAAGGCTGGACATTTATGGTGAACGGTGATGGACTGATGCACTACATTAGCGAGCCGATGACTGATCAGACGGTCGAGGTATTCTACCTTGACCCACTCTCCGAGATGTAGACGTGTGGACGCATCACTCGGGAGACTGCCCGAGTTGTAAAGTTTGTATTTCTGTATTTGTGTGTGCTATCTGTTTTATTTGTTTTGTCTATTTAGAAAGTGAAAAAAAAGTATAAAAACCAAAAACACAAAATTATGTTTATTTGTTTATGTTTTTGTTTTCCGTGTTTTACGCCGCTACATGTGAGCGAGTTTGAGTTCTGCAGGTTATATTATGCGCATGGTAACTACGATGGCATTGTGGAATAGGTTCTCCCGAGGTTGCGGCCACGAATGAAATACTATACGGTCGTTTAGATACTACTCAACTGTTGAAGATTCTACACACAAACCAGGAGAGTAACCCGTTCTTTGTTTTAGTCTTGTATACTTTATTTTTATTTACTGTTTTATTTTTATTTTATTTTATTTCTTTTCCTTATACTCATTGAGGACGATTTCGTTCTAAGTGTGGGGATGGAGTTTATTTTACTCAGTTGTAGGAAATTTTATTGAAAAAAATATATATATAAAAAATAATAAAAAAAAATTAAAAATTTGAAAAATTTTGAAAAAAATAGTCACTTGAAATTTGCTTTCTCTACGTTAAACAGGAGATGATATTATTACCGAGTAGTGGTTATTTTATAACTTCTTGGTGTTTTCAAAATATATATATATATATAATAAATAAGAACAGTGCCCATTAGACCCGCACGTAATGTATGGTAACCGAACGGTTTAGACTCAGTAATCGTGTGTCGGTAGGCTCAGCCTTTGAGAATGAAAGGGCGGTTTGGTTGTTGACCTAATTGAACCTCTTAAATGGCCTGACTATAGTGGGAAACATCTTAGGGGTTTTTTTGTTTAACTAAGCTCGTGATAGAACTAGAATGAAAAGTCGGGTCATACTTAAGCCTCGAGTCACATGATCGTCTGTTTATATTAGCTGTTTTATCTTTTGTATTTGTTTCTATTCAGGCAAAGCCATGTACTTTGAGATTTCAAAAAAAAAATTGCAAAAAGCCAAAAGGCAGAAAAAGAAAAATAAATAAAAGAAAGAATGCATTTGTAATTGCGTGCAATTGAAAGAGAGCTAGAGTTTATAGTTTGTATATGAGTCGAAATGTTTAATCATGTGGCAAAAGGTTTAATTCAAGTTGGGGTGGCTCGGCCCGGTAAACCCATAATGGAATTGGTGAAGTGGCAGCAGGGCTTTTAGGTGTGGGTTCTACTTAGTCATACAAATTAATAGAATTGTGACGCCTTATTTGCCTCGGTAAGTATTAGGGGCATGGGTTTAAAGTGAACAGCAATACCGACAATCGACCTGATCTAGCTCATTAGGTGAAAGTTGGAAGAAATAATGGGGTAACGGGTCACTTGTTCTAATACTTTAAAAAGAAAATAATAATAATAATATTTATAAATAAATAAAACCAAGAGTTGTCGGTTGAACTCGAGTATGATGTCGTGTAGTATTCTTTTTCAGGGACGAAAAAGTCTTAAGTGTGGGGATATTTGATGTGTTGTAAAACACACGTATTTTCCGCACATTTTATCTACGTATTATATTATATTTTAAATGTTTTAACTCGTTTTAGATAGGTTTTACATACATTTATTAATCTTGTAGGTTTTGGGTAAAAGAAATGAAGAAACCGGGACTTTTCGAGCATTTTACGAGCCTTTTACGCATACATGTTCAAGACAAAGCTTAAGGCCCGGCCCGTATGCATCATGGAGGCCCAAATCTACATTATAATATAATGTATAAAAAATAAAAAAAACCCTAGAAAGACAGCAGTAGCGGCGATCGCAGTAGAGCAGGAGAGGACCAAGAGCAAAAATCTTTTTTCTGCTTGGAGTTGGGACTTGTGGCTGCTAAGGAAGGAAGAAGAAGCAAGAACCAAGCCTCGGGATCATTCACCACTCTTTTTTTAGCCAAGAGCAGCCCCGGAACATCTCATATCCTTACATCTTTTCTATTGTTCATACACTTTTAGTTTCTTGCTTAATTGTTGAATTGTTTTGCAATTACTTGAGAGATTGAATTGTTTATGATTAGAATTGATTGTTGGACGATTGTTAAGATAATTGGTATGAGTTTTATGGAGTTTTTATTGAGTATATGCTGCTGTCCAAATAATATGATCGGCTAATCTTGTTTGTTCTACCTAGGAATGATGATTATTGTTAGTGTTTAATAGGTTTTATGGATTGTTTGATTAATAGACCTTAATTGCTATTGTAAAGTTTGATTTAGACATGAAATAGGTTGTGTTTATGGGCTGGAATTATTGGTTAATTTATTGCATAAACCCCGTGTGTTGATTGATTAGTTTTGTATTGATTGATTGGTGCATTGTTTGATTCTAGACTTGGTGTTTAGGGTTTGTTTGCGGTAGGAACAACCGTAGGGTTTTGTTGCATGATTAATTGATTAAAGTACATCGGTTAGACATCTTCTTTGAGACCGAGAGGTGATAGGAAGTTAGGGTCATCTCATTGCCTTTATATGCTAGAATAAGGATTGCGCGAGAGCGAGTTCATTTCTTGTCAGGTTTAGGTGTTTTGAGCGATTAGTTGATCTATTTTAGTTTAAGTTGAATTGTTCCTTATCCTTGGTTGTGTAGTATTCATTTCCATTAGGGTCGAGTGTTGGTGAGACCGAGAGGTGATCCTTCATTAGAACACGTTAGAAATTGTTTCCCGGTTTGGTCGTTTTAGGCGATTTTGAGTAGTTTAGGCTTGTTGAGTGAGACCGAGAGGTAATCCAGTGAGCCCAAGCAATCCTTAGTCGTGTCATCTTTGGGGACCGGTGTCTTGAAGTCATTCAATCCATTAGCTTGTTAGGCCTACAATTTGATTCAGACATAGTTAGATGTTTTTCTCCATCCTAAGTTAACACAGTTAGTTTGTCGTTAAGTTTTCTATTTTTGTTAAGTTTTGTCAGTCAGTCTAGTTAGTTCAGTTAAGTAAGTAAAAAATCAAAAATCAATATATTATTATTCTAAGGTAGGTCTCGTCTAGGGTTAGTAATCGTTAGCGTCTTACGTGTCCACCTGTTCGATACTCAGACTTCCTAGGTCTATACTACTTGCGATCTGTACACTTGCCGGTTGTGTGTGGTTTTAGGATTTTCGTTTTAATATTAAAGCTTAGTTGTGAGGGTCATTATTATAGGGTTATTAGACACACATCACTAGACCTATTCCTCTTATGTTGGAAGCACCATCTGTATGCAAGGTCCAACTTTCTTTCACCTCCAATTGTTGAACTTATTTTTCTACTTCTTCGAGTATATCCTGGCTAAAATCTGCCACAAAGTCGGCAAGTGCCTGAGATTTGATGGCTGTCCTTGGCTCATACAAGATATTGTATGCACTAAGTTTTATAGCCCACTTTGCCATCCTACCTGACATTTCTGGTATTCTCAAAGCAGCCTTGATAGGATAGTTAGTTTTTACATGTATAGCGTGAGTTTCAAAGTAATGTCTTAGTTTAGTAGAAGCCATTATAAGTGCTAAAATTAACTTTTCAAGATTAGAATACCTTGATTCAGCGTCTAGTAGACTTTTACTTACATAATATATTGGATGTTGTTGACCTTCATGATCTTTGACCAAGACAACACTTACTGCATTCCCCGAAACAGCTAAGTACAAAGATAATGGTTCACCGTCAACTGGCTTCATTAGGAGTGGTGCAAAGGATAAGTATTCCTTCAGGGATACCAACGTTCCTTCTAGAAGCCCTAATGATTACATAATACATTGAAAACAAATACAGGTGTAAAATAGGTCTTCGAGTATGATATATCCCTGTCGAGCAAACCTTGTAACACTGTGTATGCTCGAAACATGTCTTCAAGCAAACCTTTACTTAGAATATTTTCCTTAGAAAATATTCTACTCCAGCAGACTTCAATCTTCATGACTTATTCCAAATATGCTCTAATAAACCCACGAGAACTTATTTTTCTAGACCTCTTCAATCTTCCCTTAGGTTTATTGAGAACAACTCCGTATGCTTGGGTACTGAAACTTGCTCGTGATTGAACCATGCTCGAAGCTTTACTTAGAACATATTGAAATCATCTTTTATTACATCCATGCTCGACCCACCAAAATACTCATAAACTTTGGTTTAAGCTGGACAGATCAAGCATTTGCTCAGATAGCAAACTGTGCTTGATGAAGAACATCCTTGCTCGATGAAATGTAGCTTGCTCGAAGTTTTCAACACGTAGCAGAATTCCATAAGATAATCTTACGAGTGTAAAATATCATGCTCGAGGTAGCAAAAGTCTTGCTCGAAGGTCCAAGCTTGCTCGAGTTCCATACATAGCCATTTTCCGAGGAGGTTGAGAAGATTCCAATCTTCCTTGACAATTTTCCAACCCAACAATCTATCCTTAGATTGGAACAAACTCAGATGCACCTAAACATACCTGCATTACTCACAATATAATAAAAATACATATCACATATCATATGAAAATCAAATAACATTACATTACCTAATTAGGTTCTGCCTTAAAGGCATTACACATCAAATTACATAATTTATAAAATTACACAAATGATAAAATTACAAAAAAAAGATAAAATTACAGGATCAAAAGAATACTCCCTTCAACACACGTCCTGTAATTTTCACCATTCACTCATGCCTCCTAGCTTTATTGATTTTTCTATTACGAATGGAAGTTGCTCTCTGTTGAAACATATCAAGCTCCACATAATCATTAGACTTATGTGGTATTTCCAGCTCCTTGATGTCAGTTGAGTCCTTAATATATGTGAAATCCAGTTCACAGTCATTTTCAATTATGCACAGGACTTCTTCTTCTGAGTTTCTCAAATTAACCGTCCCACTTCTTTTGTTGAACACAATTCTAGCAATTCTGCCATTTCTCTGAACCTCTAAGTTTGGCATGGACATTTCTATTCTTATTGCAATGCTTTCCCTCAGAGTTCTTCTTGTTGTACTGGCAGTAGGAGCCTCTCTTTGTTCACTCAAGCTTGATTGTCCAGTTCTCCTTGTAGTTTCCTTTCTCTCAGGTTGCAAGAATGAATATTCAGCCCATCTGACTTCCCTCGATCATTTGTTTCTTCTTATCATTTCGGCTTCAGAATATACCCACTTCTTCTTCTTGTCTAGTAATGGAAAACCAGTTCTGTTTTGTTCATGGAGATATTTAGATAGCTCATTTCTTTGTTTCCCATCAAATCTATCCTTTTATTGATAATCATAAAGTTTGAGTGTGGCCATCTCTTCAAGTTGCTTACCTGTGAATTCCCTGAAATCATCCTTGAATATTATTACTCTTTCCTCTCCATCCTCCATGATGACTTCAGTGTTCTTGATCTTGCAGCCAGATACAGATGAATAGGGAAATTCAAGTTTGTTCTTGGCCTTTTTTGCCTATGCAATTCAGACCAGGTTAAAGGTACCTGCACCCTGGAAGTTGATGTTCTGTGAGATGATGGTTTCTTTGAGTGTCTTTTTTCAGATTCATCATACATCTTCTTTATCTCCTCTTTGGTCTTCATCACCAACTGAAAGTAATATTCACCTTTTTTGCACAAAATGCTTATTATATCAGCCGTTTCAACATCCATTGTTCCTTTATTGACTACAGGCTCTGGTTTCACTTCCAAAGGCTCTTTCAAATTCTTCTTCGGTCTCTTTTCTTCTTCCGGCCTTTTCAGTTCTTGATTGTATTGCCTCAGTTCCCTTTCATAGATCTCCTTCATCTCTTCTCTTGATAATCTTTCAATCTCCAACTCACTCATTCCTTTCGTTTTTAACAGTTTCTTCAAAATCTCTACCCTCTCCTCATCTTCAAACCATTGATTAACTTCATTCTTCTTATGTTCCATTATCAATCTTGATTTTTCTTCTTCAGCTTTCTTGCTTTTCTCTCTTTCAGCTTTTTTTTCCTTCTCATGTTGAATAGACAGCCTCTTTCTCAAAGTGTTGACTTTTTCTTCAATCTCTTCTTTAGATAAGTATTTGACATACTTAAAACTGAATCCATGCTCCACTAGAAATTTAATGTCACCATCATATTTCTTCAACTCATTAACCGTCTTTCGTGTTTTTTTTTTGGCTTCTTCACATGTACTCCCCTTTCTCTTTCAATTACCATTTTGTACAGATTGTCATTATATTTAAATGTTTGTTTATTCAGATAAGACACCACAGAGTTTTTTGCAATCAAATAATTCCTCTTCCATCCCTCTGCCATATTCAAAATTTCGTCTACTGAAATTATTGGAATATGTCTGGGATCATATTCCAAGCTCTTTAGATACTCAATCTTCTCCTCTAACTCCTTTCTCTTCTTTTCTCTGGCTTCCCTTCTTTCTCTACTTTTCTTTTTAGCCAGATAATCAAGATCTGCATCATTTAAGTCTTTCAAGGCTTCAAACTCCATCCCCTACTTAAGCAAAATCACAACTCTTGGATCTGTTTTCTTCATCTCATCAAAACTTGCTTGCATATTTGCCTTGTGTTCTTCAGTAAGGTTAACCTAAGGAGATCTCAGTTCATCCTCTTCATCCTCATCCTCTTGTTCTACAAACATGTCATAGTCATTCAATTCATCCAATGCTTCAATTTTTGGCTCATTCACCTCTACCTCCTTTTCCACACCTTTCCTCTCGGATATATTTTTGGTTAGAGCTATCCCCTTCTTGGTATTTGAAGCAGTAGATTTTTGTCGTTTAGCTATTGGGGTTTCCTTCTGATTGACATTAATTTCTTCAATTATTGGCTCTAATATTGGTTGATTTTCAGGTTCTGGTGGAAACTGTCTCAATGGTATTGCATTTATTGGTTTTTCAACATCGGCTTCAGATTGATCTGTCTCTTTATCTACAGTTGGATGAATGGCTTCATCAACCTTCTCGAATTCAGTGATCTTCTCACGAGCAGTGCCACTAGCCTTTTTCATCTTTTCTTCATACTCTCTCTTCCTCTTTCTCACATATGTCACTGTATGCTTAGGCCACTCTTTGGGATTCATCAAGACATCATAGTAAGTTCCCAGAACCACCATATCAGACACCAAGCTTACATACTCTCTTCTTGACATTTGTTATGTCTCATATTCCTTCTTATTTTCCTCTACTTCAGTAATCACAACATGTGGCACAGTTTCAGATTTATCTTTGAATGTACTTATTACCCATCAACATTTTTCATTAAAGCTTCTTCTTCATATTATTTATTTTTCAATTCAATCAAAGTCTCAATCACTTCTTATGGTATCTCATCATGCTCAATCTCAGCATCTCTCACTTTAATCACTTCAAGTGCACTTTCTGCTTCTGCCATATTCGCATCATCAACAGTTTCAATATGCAGAAATTCATCACCTGAGGTTGGTCTAGAGGCTCCGGTGGGTTGTAGATTGTCATCTAAGGCCACACCTTTACCTTTCAACTTCCTCCTCTCAGCATCTTCAACAGTTTCTATTTCACTTTCATTTTCTTTCTCCCCCTGTCTTTCAATATCTTCTCCAACCTTCTCAATCTCCTACTCATCATCTGATATGTCATATTCATTTTCTATCAAATTTAGGGCATTGGTCTGAACCATTTCCTCTTCACATTCTTCATACTCTTCATTGATCAAGTTCAAGGCATTAATACCAATATTCTCCCCCTGTTTTGGTGTATGACGTCTTCTCAACCTCCAGCTGCTCCAAGGTTTAAATTCTTGCAAGATCAGCCTTCAATGCTTCTTCAAGTGATGCATTTTTCTATTTGAGATCAAAGTTCTCGGCTTCCAACACTACATTCCTTGTAAGAAAATCTTGATAAGTGTTTTCTGGAGAGGAGATTTGTGTCTCTTGTATTGGTATTAATTCAGGTTCAGACTCAGGTTGGGTTGAAACAGATTCAGGTGAGTAAGGAGTAAATGTAGATTCACTGATGGGTTGTTGAGTTGTTTCAGGTTATTCTTGGGTTAGCTGCTGTTGTTGTTGGATTGATTGTTCTGGTGATGATAGGGTAGGTTCATTGATGGGTGAGTTTGGTGGTGAAGAACTTGATGGGTCATTTGTAGGATCTTGAACTGGAGAGGATGGTGGTGAAGTGATATTTAAGGTTGATTGGTTGATATGGTCTCGTGAGTCTGGTGGGGTTATAATTTGAATGGTTTCATTTATCTCCACAATCACATTATCAACAAATATATCATCACAACAGCCTCATGCTCATCATCAGGCTCATCATCAGTCACAACAGGCTCAGTTACTATCACGTTCTCAACTTCAACTCTTGCATCATCTTCATTTCCACCCATGGCTACGTCATCATTTACTTGATTATTTAACACAACATGTTCATCAATAACCAACTCATCATTTATCACCTCATCATTCCCACCTTTATTTTGATCATCATCTTCACTGTCACTTGAATCATCAACATCACTCTCTTCACTATCTTCAACATTAGGTTCCGGAGAAGCAGGAGCCTCCATGATTACCATTTGATTATTTAACAACCATGGAAACACATCAAACTCAACTTGTATTAAATTGGCTTCTAGCATTCACATTCTTTATTCTCTTGTAAACATTTGAGTCTAGTAAAATCAGTGTTTCACCAGTAGTAGCCAGCCCATGTAATGTACCATTTATGATAATCTGTAGAAATCTTGGGTACATTTGAAATTTATCTCTCTCATTTTTCTGGTCATTGTTGATCAAACCATTGAAGATCATCCTGGGAAAGTTGATTGGTTGTCTGTATAATATGGCAACAATTGTAGTTTCCCACAAAGTCGGCATGCCCCTCCTGAATGATAAGCTTTGAATCACATGGTGTATCAAAAAACGATAGATCAGTGGAAACATTCCTTTCTAGAATTGACCTTCATTGATATTACCCTGGTACCCAATGTCTCTTAAAAGCTCCTCAACGGCCTCAACTGTGAGTAAGACAGTTGAACTTCATGATCATCATTTAGTTGTAGTGCGGCTCTTATGGTTTGCTCTGTGATCTATATATCTTGACCAAGTACAGTGGCCTCTAGTCTTCTTCCATTCATGTCATCAATATATGTGGCCGACCCCCAAAAATCATTTATATGGTTCCTGTAAATCACTGGATTCTCAGTCAAGGCAAACCTCAAGTTTGAGTTGTTCAAAAAGTTTATCATTAAACCCAATTGTTGATTTTCTTCAATTATCTCCAGAAGAGCACACATATTATGCTTTGGTTCAAATTTATAGGCCATTATATCTGCAAAATAATTAACAAATGTTAGTAATTTGAAGATATAATGTATGGATTGTACGAGTTAAAAAAGAAGTTTGTCTTCAATAACTTTTTCTTCGACAATTTGAGAACCTACACAAACAAGCAAAATTATAAGTACTAAGAACAATTGAAACCCTAAACCCAGTAATTGGGTTTCGGAAATCCGTTATCGAATTCTTACTAAGTCGGAATTAGCAAGATGGATTTTAATTGATTTTGATTTTGAGCAAACACAGGGTTTGATAGGACACGAGCAGAGAATAATTGAAGAAAGAGGGAAAAAGTGTTAGAAAAATTTCTAAGTCCCCCTTTATACCTGGCACTCGAAGTCTAAAAGTCCTTTTTATCGTTTAGTACCCGCAGGATGTTATTATAATGAAAATCAGTTATTTTCTCTACTCGAGCAAACTGCCAAAGACAGTTGACCACAAGTATGCTCGAATAGCATTCCCCAAACATGCTCGTCAAAATCAATCAAGTTTTCTTTAAGTGTTAATTTCAATTAGCATGTTCGTAAATCCAGTTTACTCGATAGATAACTTTACTTAGCCAAATTAATCACGCTGATAACTTTAGACATGTACTCGAGTTCAACATGTGCTCATACGAGACACGTCAAACTTTAAAGTATGCTCGTATGAGAGACTATACTCTAAAAACTTCCAGCTCAATACTTAACACACAACTTTGCATATATGATAATCATTACACTCGAATAAACAAAGAATTCATGTTGGTAAACCAAGAAAGTGAATTCATGCTCGAAACAGACACATGGTCGAAAACATTCCAGTTAGCATGGTCGAATAGCATTCCCCAAACATGCTCATCAAAATCAATCAAGTTTTCGTAAAGTGTTAATTTCAATTAGCATGCTCGTAAATCCAGTTTACTCAATAGATAACTTTACTTAGCCAAATTAATCGCGCTGATAACTTTAGACCTGTACTCGAGTTCAACATGTTCTCATATGAGACACATCAAACTTTCAAGTACGCTCGTATGAGAGACCATACTCGAAAAACTTATAGCTCAATACTTAACACACAACTTTGTATATATGATAATCATTATTCTTTAAATAAACAAAGAATGCATGTCAGTAACCAACAAAGTGAATTCATGCTCGAAACAAACATATGGTCGAAAACACTTAGAAAACTTTTAACCGCAATATGCTCAAGTATGTTATCATTGTGCTCGTTTTCTTCAACATAGTTGAATGTGCTCGAAATACTTAGAAAAATAATCAGACACTCAAGCATACTCAAACACACTTAAATGATGCAACCATACTTGAAAGTACTTAGATTAAATTTCAGTCACACATTCATGCTCGTAGAGCAAAAAGGAAGTGTTCAAGCACAAAATCGTGCTCGAAACACTTAGAGAGTTATTCAAGCGTGCAAACATGCTCGAATACACTTAGAATCTTCAAAACATGCTCGTAGAGCAAAATATTCAGATGCCTAACAGTTTAGGCATATCCACTCAAAATATTTCACTTAAATCATTAAACATTTATCATTTAGACTCTGGACTGACTCAGGCATAATTTCAAGGTGAAAAAGATATCAAATTTCAGTTGTTTTTTTCAAAATAATTTCCTTTATGGAAAGATCTCAACATGGGATCATATTGATCAAATCACTTCACAGCACTTCATGGTCAGCATTATTACTACTTAAGTCAGGTTGATAGAAGGTATTATGAACTTAGCATGATTATCATTGCTTTTGTGATATGATTAAGGTTCAATTAATGCACAAGTATTGAAAGGACCCCACTTTGGATTTAAGTTGTCCCATATCTATTCTCAATGCTTATTTAGCTTTCTCCAAGTCAGCCCAACTTGACTACAACCCCTTAATGCATGGTCAAAAACTTTTGATATTTGAACAGTTTATTTAAAAATACAAACTTTAAGGTTAAACGTTGGACTTACATGCCATCCGAACTTACAAGCCTTGCATTCAAGGTGTTTAGGACTTATTTGGATGCCCCACCTCTGTAATTCTCTAAAGCCCCTTTAAGTTTGTTTTATTGCATAAATTTAATAGTATTTATATATATAATAATTTTTATTTTTGTAGAGATATACTATAAGTTAACTGTTCTCATCATAGAAAATAAATTTATGTGGGTTGACCAAACACCAACAGGCTTGTGTATGACTGGATAATTACCTTTCTGCCCATCATCCGGAGAGATGTATATTGAAACATACTTGCATCTTAAAATTTTTATCCACATCAGACTTAGCATGATCATTATTTTATATCACTTAAGCATTTACACATCATAGAAAGCTGCCATGCATATCAATGACTGTACTTAAAGCCTTTTTAGCCTATAATTCATGACTAAATTAATTTTCTATCATTTCCCATATATGTTGGATACTATTTCCATTTAAAAACCTTTAAGCTTCTATAAAGCTTTGAATTGAATAATTTTATCATGTCTCATGATACATCACCAAAAACCGTTTGCTTTTGTCAAAATCATGTATTTGTTTGAAAACTTAACAATCACTCTTAGCTTTCAAACAAGATTTTCTTTTGAAAAGATTTTATTTTAACACACAGACAAGCAAACACTTTTAACTTTTCACACAATTACATTCACCATAAGTGAATGATAGTTACTAAAGCACATAAAACAGAATCAATTCAGATATTCCTTACAAAACATTTGATTCAGTTATTCAGATTCAAACTAGACACTGTCATCACACAAACATATATGCATAATAAAACATACAACAGAACAACATAATCAGCACATACTCTCAATACGCAAGCAATCATGTAACATGGTTAGTTCAGCACACAACAAATCACACACTCAAAACATATTAAACACTCAACAGTTTCAATACACATTTAGGCACATAAACACATATCATTAGTCAGGCTTCATCTGCATTTATCATTCCTAAGGACTTTAATAGAAAGTTGAATCTGGTTTTATCCAGAGGTTTGGGGAACAAGTCAGCCAAATTGTCAGTCGTTTCAACTCTTCTCATTTCTGTTAAACCCTTTTAATTACAGTCTCTAATGAAATGATGTCTGATTTCAATGTGTTTGGTGTTTGAATATTGAAAAGGATTCTTAACAATAAACACAGCAGCAGTATTATCAATAAGAATGGGAGAGTTCACAAAGTTCAGATCATAATCCAGTAGTTGGTTTTGAATCCATAAAACTTGTGCACAGCAAGCAGATGTGTAACGCCTGTTAATTTCGGTTCAAGAGATTAAGGCTTGTAAATTATGTATAATTCTCGGGATTTATCCGACGTGTCTCGGAAGCCTTTACGTCATCTCGGTACGTTAAACCATTTAACTTTTCTTCCATAATGCCTTATACTTCAATTTGGAGGGACTTGGATGTAACTTTTGTTTTTATATCATAAAACAAAACAAACCCTAACCCTAACTCCTACCAGCTGCGATCGGCCGAAGAACAGCCCCCCCGGGCCATTTTCTTCTGTGCAGCCGTGTTTCAACCGTAAAAATATCAATTCAAGGTCGGTTTTATGATTACCCATGTCTTTTACCCCTTAATTGATCATATTAACGCGCTTATTGGTCGTTAAGATTGAGTTTTGATGACAACAGTTTGCTGACAGATTCGTATACGTTTATTGTAGGGTCTGTAACGCGATGTTAATCCATTGTTTTTGATCGATTCTTCTTTCCATGATGTTCTAATTTGAGTCTAGTTTCCAGAAAGGTATAATACGTAATATTTGGACGAGATTTGAATGGTTTTTATGAATTTATAGAATCGAGTGTCAAAGCTGATGCGGGATGACGGATTCTGGTCTGTCTTCCTGACGTCATAACATTTTTTCGACAGGTCCAAATTAGTTGGTTCCACTTCTAGAAGTTATTATTTTGAGTTAGGAACCAAACCCAATTGGAGTCGTTTAATTTGGTTCGATAATGAATTTTATAAAAATAAAACCATTTTGTTGCACACTGAAATAGCTGCACGTACCTTGCTGTGTTGGAGGAATTTTTATAATTTTTGTGTCCAATAGAAAAATATAATAAAAATATTTTTATAAACCTAAGACATTTATTAAAGTCTGGTAAAAATATAATAATTTATTTCAAAAGTTATCCTAGGTAATTAAATGCATCTTCGCATGCTAAAATCTACACGTTTTACTCGTAATTAATCGATAAGTTCGTTTTAGGCTTAACCGGTGGATTTGGTTAGTTGAAAGGTTTTAGGGGCTGAGGTAAAGTAATTGGGTATGGGTTGGGCCTTGGGCCAAGTGTTGGGCCTTGGGCTAAGTTTTGGGCCTTGGGCTAAGTGTTGGGCCTTTGGCCAACGTGTTGGGCCTTGGGCCAAGTTGTTGGGCCTTGAGCCAAAGTGTTGGGCTTGAACGGCCCATTAGGCAAGAGTGTTCTTACGGTCAACTTTAGTAACGCGTTGTGTATAATTTACAGGCCCTTGCTTGTGATTGTGCACTTAGGGATTTCCTAGCTCGTTGCAGGTGTTCGATTGATTTCAGGTGAGTTCATGGTACCCCATTTTAACTCTTTTTAAATTTTGGGCTAGCATGCACACCTAAGTGTTTTCTTACTTGATGAAATGTTTTAAATGCTTTTATATAGGCTTGCTAGTATATGGTAGGCCTTGGGATGTTTTATATATATATATATATATACACATTATTGCTTGACCTATATTTGGCGATGTTTTAGTCGTTTCGACTACTGATGTTGCGAATGCCTACTTTGTATTTGCATGCGTTGATGTTACGTTTTTGGGTTGTACGTTTGCTCGACCCTGATGTTACGTGTTTGGGTTTTACGTTTGCTCGACCCTGATGTTATTACTTGGATGATATATATGTAGGTATATAATTATAAGGATGTTTATATTTAATTATAAGAATGTTTATATATATATATATATAAGGATGATTACTTATTGTTGTTGATGGCCTAACTGTTTTATCCCTTTTATTTTAAAACTCTTGTGATGACTATTATGATTATTATTATTATTGATGTTATATATTAAAACTTAAACTCACTCAGCTCAAGCTGACTTTGTGTGCATGTTAGTGTGAGATTCAGGTTAGGAGGAGGATGCCTTATCGCTTGGACGTGCACGAAGCTACTTGGACGGTGAAGGGCATACATGGATGGAAGATTTTATTATTGAACATTTTATTTTAAAAAGTTTTATAAAATATAATTAAATTGGTTTTGGGAAATATTCCCGGGATTTTGGGAACTTATTTTATTATTTATGTTTTCCGCTGAATTATACTCTGAATTGGTTATTTTAATGAAATGAATCATTTTTAAGTTTAACTATTTTTACAAGTGTTTGAATGATTATCAACTGTGGGGTTCCCGGGGTTCGGAGCCTTACAAGTTGGTATCAGAGCCATGGTTCGTGGGATCCAAGCATCCCCGAATGCTTGGACTCGAACTGTAAGAAAAGAGACCAGTATGCCCACCGCGAGTAGCTGCACGCCAAGAGGTAACTTTAAATTATGTAGTCATTCCTTTGAATTTGAAAGTTTCCAGTATGTGATTAATTACAAAGTGTTAGATAGAATGCTAATGTGGTTAGGGGCAGGGGTGCTTAGAACGGGCCGGTGAAGTAAACGACTAATAACACTTGATCAACGTTATTAGCAGTTTACCCTTACCTTCCATGTTTTAAATACCACTTGTGTCTGACTATGTTAGGGTTCCGTCTTTGTAGGGATAGTATTTGGCTAACTCTCGAGTCGTTAGCGTTAAAGTTTAACTTATTCCCTAAATTCTCCTGTTCGTTTCCCATCCTCTCGAACGCTTTGCGCGTAATTGTTTAGCTGAGGCGTAGCATACTGTCACTCTGGGTTCCTTGGTACTTGACCGCTTAAATTCCTCACTCCTTCAAGAATGTATGTGCAACTGTTTAACTAAGTAGGAGCGTGATGTTATCCCAGATACCTTTCTACTTGATGAATTACCAGCGCCAGTCTTATTTGATTCGGGCGCCAGTAGAAGTTTTGTGTCTACCGCTTTCTGTTCCTCGTTGAATAAATCATCCGAGCGCGTAGTCGATGTGTTGAGATTGAGGTCGCCGTAGGAAAATCCGTGTCCGTGTCTAGGGCTATTTAGGGTTGTTCCATCGAGTTGTCTGGGTATAGATTTCCGGTGCGATTGTATTTGATGCCGCTTGGTTGTTTCGATGTGGTGTTCGGGATGGACTGGCTCGCGAATGTTGATGCTCATATCATTTGTGGTCAGAAACTCGTTCGTCTAAGGGCCCCGGATGGGACTCAAATTACGGTCTTCAGTGATCGGAATGTTGCGACGCCACATATTATATCCATGCTTAAGGCGGGAAAGTTGATGCAGCGGGGGTGCGGGGCATATCTGGCGTATGCTATGAATGTGAATACCGAGGTGGCTACCGTCGGTGATGTTCCTATTGTTCGGGATTTCCTGGATGTATTTCCAGATGATTTGTCAGATTTGCCGCCGGATCGCGAGGTCGAGTTCCAGATAGACCTTGTACCGGGCGCCAAACCCATTGCCTAAGCTCCCTACCGCCTAGCGCCTAATGAAATGAAGGAACTTATGGCTCAGTTGGAAGACTTGCTCGATAAGGGCTTTATTCAACCAAGCATCTCACTTTGGGGTGCCCCGGTTCTGTTCGTTAAAAAAAGGACGGTAGCATGCAGATGTGCATTGACTATCGTGAATTGAACAAGTTCACTGTTAAAAATCGGTACCCTCTCCCAAGAATCGACGACTTATTTGATCAACTCCAAGGAGCTAGTTAGTTCTCGAAGATCGACCTTAGGTCTGGGTATCATCAGTTGAAGATTCGGGAGGAAGATATTCCTAAGACTGCCTTCCGCACTCGTTATGGGCATTATGAATTTCTTGTGATGTCTTTCGGTTTGACCAACGCACCGGCTGCATTCTTTGATCTTATGAACCCGGTGTGTAGGCCGATGCTCGATCGTTCGGTTATTGTGTTCATCGACGACATCCTTGTGTATTCCAAAAGCGAATCCGATCATGCTGGTCATCTCTCGGAAGTTTTGGAAGCTCTGTGAAAGAACAAGTTGTATGCAAAATTTTCTAAGTGTTCCTTCCGGTTGCGTGAGGTTCAGTTCTTGGGTCATGTTATTAACCCGAGTGGTATTTTGGAAGCCGTGAATGATTGGGAGTCTCCTAAGTCTCCATCTGAAATCCGTAGCTTTATGGGCTTGGCGGGGTATTACCGCCGCTTTATTACTGACTTTTCGAAAATTGCTTCTTCGGTGACCAAGTTGACTAAGAAGAGTGTTAAGTTCGTTTGGGGTACTGAGTAGGAGGAGGCTTTTCTCGAGTTGAAGAACATGTTAACGCATGCCCCGATTTTAGCTCTACCTGATGGCACCGATGATCTGGTGGTTTATTCTGATGCCTCTTATCAGGGGCTTGGGTGTGTTTTGATGCAGCGAGGTCGAGTCATCGCTTATGCCTCACGGTAGTTGAAGCCTTATGAGGCGAATTATCCTACCCACGATTTGGAGCTGGCGGCGGTGGTATTTGCGCTCAAGTTGTGAAGACATTATTTGTACGGTGTTCATTGCGTTATCTATACCAATCATAAGAGCTTAAAATATTTCTTCGAGCAAAAGGAACTGAATATACGACAGCGTCGATAGTTGGAGTTGGTTAAGGACTACGATCTGGAGATTATGTACCATCTGGGTAAGGCTAACGTGGTAGCCGACGCGTTAAGCTGGAAGGAGAGACCAAAACCTATTCGTGTGAAATCCTATCAGCTTATTCTTAAACCCGATATTTTGAAACAAATAGCCAACGTTCAGAATGAGGCTTTGCAGGTGGAATGGATTATGTCAAAGCGTGTTTGGGGTCAGGAGAAATTGTTGAAAGACGTCGGTGACGGGGTGAAGTATAAGGATGGTCGTTTATGGGTAATGAAGTAAGGAGGATTCAGAGATAAAATTTTGGATGAGACACACAAGTCGCGCTATTCTATTCACCAGGGCGCGACCAAGATGTACCAAGACCTGAAGAAGAATTATTGGTTGCATGCGATGAAGTTTGAGGTGACTCAGTATGTGAGTAAGTGTTTGACGTGTCTACAAGTTAACGCCGAGCATCAAAAGCCGTTCGGAAGCTTCAACCTTTAGAAATACCTGAGTGGAAGTGGGAGCATCTTACTATGGATTTTGTGACTTAATTGCCTCGAACTCCTAAGGGTAGTTATGGCACCATTTGGGTAATTGTTGATAGATTGACCAAGAGCGCTCATTTCTTGCTGATCCGAGAGACTTTTAATTCCGAGCAGTTGGCCGATGTGTTTATTCGTGAGATCGTCTCTAGGCACGGGGTGCCGGTATATATTGTTTCGGATAGCGGTTCCTGTTTGTGACATCCGTGGCAAAACCGAGTACACCTTAGTATTCATATAGCGAATAAGCGATTAACCGCTTATTGCGTAACGAACAAACGATTAACCGAACGGGTCTGGTTATGACCCAGATATCCCGAGGGGCCATCTATACGAGATATATGTCTATTATAAGCCAACATACTGATATTAAGGCCTTAGTATGATAGCAAACTAGTTAAACGAAGACATGCTCGTTTAACTACCCGCTTAACTACCCGCTATGGACTTAAATGCGAAAGATAGTTACAAACCAAGCATTTTATCATCCGTTAAGCTGAAAAAGACTTACCAAACACTTATTTGAAATGTTTTAAGCGATCCGTGAAAATATTTTTGATTTTTACAAACGTATGGTATGTTTTTATAAATTTACACAAAAATAGCCGAAAAACACTCGTTTTCGCACTGTTTGTCGTACCCGTTATATTTTTCGTGCCAAAAACCAAACCCGAAATAAATCTAGATTTGGCATTTCACGTTCGGGCACGTAAATCGAGAAAAGTGGGCCAAATGGGCCCAAAAGGGGGCCCAACAAGCCCAGTCCGCCAAAGAAGACTTTTCCCCCCTTAAACTATTTTCATATTTAAACAAGTCCAAGATAGTTTTGAAGCCACTTTCTTGTGGAGAAATCTGTAGAACAACCTGGTCCTCTCAAAACCCAGCGAGAACAAGGTAAAAAGCTTCATTTTTTGGCTAAGTTTAACTCGTTTAAACTCGATTAATACCATATAAACATAGCTTGATTGCCAAAAATCATTCCTAACCATGTAAAAACCCTAAAAAAGGTCCATAAACATACTTTGATCATACACATGGTGAGGAACCTGGTTTCATAGTTTTTTTTGCCATAAACACGGATTAAAGGGTTGAAACGACATTTTTACGGTTCAGAAGTTCGTTTTTGTGCACTAGCCGAAACCCTAAGTTAAAGGGATGTTTTATTGATGAAACCTGCTTGGTTTGTTATATAGGACCTGTACCTAGTCTACATAGGAGCACAAGAGCTTGAAAAGTTGATTAGAAAGGCGGAAACGAACCAAAACCGCTAAGGTAATGCCGAAACACTCACTTACGGGCTGTTTAGGTTAAGGTTGTGATGTGCATATTATTAGGCCTTGAAATTTTTTAAGAACATCAGGGACCATGTCAATAAAGCCCTGTTTAAATTTGGTAATTTTTCGATTATTCGAGAATATTTGGCGAATTTATTACCGAATTGGGACATTTATTTGGGAAAAATAGCTAAAATACTTCAAAAATTATGAAATTTTTTTGAGAACTCATATTTGATGTATTTTGATCACATATAAATTTTGGGATCATTTGGAGAAGTTTAAAGGTGTTTTGTGTATATGCGTTCGTGTGAATTTTTATAGCCAGATTTGGGTCGAAAAGAATATCGCACGAGCTTTTTACATTCTGGAATTGATACAGGTTGATTTGGGACATGATTTAAGCATTCAGGAATTTTTGTGGAATTTTTGGAAATTTTTTGGGGTAAACGGACGATTTTCAGGCGAAATATAGCTGACAAAATGAATTTTTATAAATTAATAAATCGGTAAATAATTCCAGAAATATTTTTATAAAAATCTAAATGTTTTAATTGATAAGTGGTTAAATTTTCATAATTTAATTATTAACGTTTAATTAATTATGTTAATTTAAAGATTAAACAAATTCAGTTTTTATAAAAACCGGCAAGTTCGCGACTAGCGAACCTGCGGGAATATCAGAACACCAAGAGTGATCAAAAATCATATTTTCGGATTAATTAAGTAAAAACGAACTTTTCTATGAGAAACCTGGACAATCCGGGTGGATTGTGCGCGTTTCTTCTCAAATCAAACTGAATAAACGGAAACGGGCCCCGTGGCTAATCCGGGACCCCAGTATGTGATCCTTCTTTATAACTTAATCATTTTATTAACCAATACATTTACCCAAGCTTATTTTCCCATAACTGTTTTCTGAACGCGTAAACGAACAACTTGGCCCAGCTGGGAAAACGAGAATCTGAGCCAAGTTCGGTTTTAAGTATTAGACATTGAACAACATCACAACCTAAGCCTATTGCCACTTTCTGGGCGTTCTAGCTATACCCAGATTAGTTATACAGCCCAGTTTAGTACTGAGATTATAATAATATTAAAATATTAATATTATTATAATATGGACTATAGGGACTAAGTGATAGCAAGGGAAACGAACCCCGAGCTGACCTCGCACTGAGTGCCGACAAAACTGTGAGTTTCATGACCCCTCTTTTCAAACTCTTTACAAACTTTTGGGGTGAAAAGTATGTTCATATGCATTATCTATCTGAAAACGGTTCAGAAAGAAAAATACCTAGAACCTTCATATATGAAAAATTCCTACAAACATAATGATAAACTACGTGCTGAGGAAAGGTGATTATTATCGTGATTGATATATTAAATGGAAACACTACGAATGCCAAAACGTAATGAAATCATACGTGACAACCTGTTTATACAAATACGCTATATAATACTAATCACAATAGGTTGAGGAAATAACGTGGTCTGTAATGGCCATTGGTGAATAAAGTGGTCTGTAATGACCATGGGGCTATTGTGGGCAAAAGGGGAGGGCACAATAGTATTAAACTAAAGTTGAGTATGGCCTATGAGCCAAGTTCTGCTGCAACTTATAAACTAAAGTTGAGTATGGCCTATGAGCCAAGTTCTGCTGCAACTTATAAACTAAAGTTGAGTATGGCCTATGAGCCAAGTTCTGCTGCAACTTACTAAATTAAAGTTGAGTATGGCCTATGTGCCAAGTTCTGCTGCAACTTATAAACTAAAGTTGAGTATGGCCTATGAGCCAAGTTCTGCTGCAACTTACTAAACTAAAGTTGAGTATGGCCTACGAGCCAAGTTCTGCTGCAACTTATAAACTAAAGTTGAGTATGGCCTACGAGCCAAGTTCTGCTGCAACTTATAAACTAAAGTTGAGTATGGCCTATGAGCCAAGTTCTGCTGCAACTTATTAAACGAACTAACTTGATTATGACCATGAATGTTAATAAAATAATGTGATTATGCGTATTGTGGGCGAATGGGGAGCCACAATATTTGGTGATACGTGATAAATACTATATGTGTCTATATACATGCTATATGATTAGCCATAGGAAATACTATGTGTAGAATATACTAATTATTTACGTGTACACTATATAATGTTTGAGTTTACATGGAATCATTGTGGGTGGAAGGGGAACCACAGTGGTTGATGTTAACGCGGAACCGTTGTGGGCGGAAAGGGGGCCACAGTGGTTGAGTTTATGTGGAACCGTTGTGGGAGGAAGGGGTCCACAGTGGTTGGTTAAACACGAAAATTGGAAACATGTAGTTCGAACAAACAATCACGATTTTATCGAAATTTCGAATTCATATTATAAACTTACATATGTGCATATGCACACACAAGGATATGGCTGTACATATTTATACAAACGTAAATACATATTTTTACATACGCGCGTACATACAAACTATGACTGTGTGGTACGCAGAACTGATTTCGTTAAACTTATGAAACTCACCAACTATTCGTAGTTGACCTGTTTTAACATGCTTTTCAGGTAATCAGATATGAGAAGTAATTTCCTGTGCGTTACGTGTCTGACTGATGATTGACGTCGTGGGCATTTGAGTTAGAAGTAAAGTAATTGAAAAACCGATTTGATTGTATCACCTAGTTTGTAAAAGAGATTAGAACGATGTAATATATTGAAAATTAGTTAGTAATGTTACTTTATGAACAATGTATTTGATACCAGTTGTATCTGTTGCATTTCCGTTTTACGCTTCCGCAAATCGCTTAACGGGGTGTGACACTGTTTTACCTCCAGGTTTTGGAAAAGTTTCACGAGGAGATGGGTACCAAACTACTTATCAGTACTGCCTATCACCCGCAGATGGATGGTCAGTCCGAGAGGACCATTCAGACTCTTGAGGATATGTTGCGGGCCTGTGTAATCGATTTTGGTGGTAGTTGGGATCGTCACTTACCATTAGTAGAGTTCTCGTATAATAACAGTTGCGCCACGATTGGGATGCCACCATTTGAGATGTTGTATGGTAGGAGGTGTAGGACTCCGGTCTGTTGGGGTTCCATTGGTCAGAAGCAATTGGGTAGTTTGGAGGTGGTCGAGGCTACGACTGAGAAACTCGATAAGATTAAGGCTTTTATGAAGGCCGCTCAGAATCGTCAAAAGTCTTACGCGGATAAAAGGCGAAGACCTATTGTGTTCGAGGCTGGAGATCGGGTTATATTGAAAGTTTCTCCTTGGAAGGGTATTATTCGTTTTCGTAAGAGGGGGAAGCTTAGTCCGAGGTTCATAGGTCTGTTCCGTATTTTGTCCCGTGTTGGTGAGGTAGCGAATTGACTGGAGCTGCCCGATGAGCTCGCGGGGTTCATCCTACGTTCCACGTGTCCAATCTGAGGAAATGTTTAGCCGATGAGGAGGCCCAAGTGCCTCTTGATTATATTGAGCTGGATAGTAAGCTAAACTATGTTGAGGAACCTATTGCTATACTTGACCGTCAGGAAAGGCGTTTGAGTAATAAGGTGATTAGACAGGTGAAGGTGCAGTGGAGGCACCGTAGGGGTTCCGAGGCTACTTGAGAGTCCAAAGACAAGATGATGAAACTCTATCCGTAGTTGTTCCTGTCGCGTCGGGATTCGGGGACGAATCCCATTGTAAGGGGGTGGACTTGTAACACCCGTTAATTTCGGTTCAAGAGATTAAGGCTTGTAAAGTATGTATAATTCTCGGGATTTATCCGACGTGTCTCGGAAGCCTTTACGTCATCTCGGTACGTTAAACCATTTAACTTTTCTCCCATAATGTCTTATACTTCAATTTGGAGGGACTTGGATGTAACTTTTGTTTTTATATCATAAAACAAAACAAACCCTAACCCTAACTCCTACCAGCTGCGATCGGCCGAAGAACAGCCCCCCCTGGCGATTTTCATCTGTGCAGCCGTGTTTCAACCGTAAAAACTTCAATTCAAGGTCGGTTTTATGATTCCCCATGTCTTTTACCCCTTAATTGATCATATTAACGCGCTTATTGGTCGTTAAGATTTAGTTTTGATGACAACAGTTTGCTGACAGATTAGTATACGTTTATTGTAGGGTCTGTAACGCGATGTTAATCCATTGTTTATGATCGATTCTTCTTTCCATGATGTTCTAATTTGAGTCTAGTTTCCAGAAAGGTATAATACGTAATTTTTGGACGAGATTTGAGTGGTTTTTATGAATTTATAGAATCGAGTGTCAAAGCTGATGCGGGATGACGGATTCTGGTATGTCTTCCCGACGTCATAACCTTTTTTCGACAGGTCCAAATTGGTTGTTTCTACTTCTGAAAGTTAATATTTTGAGTTAGTAACCAAACCCAATTGGAATCGTTTAATTTGGTTCGGTAATGAATTTTATAAAAATAAAACCATTTTGTTGCGCACTGAAATAGCTTCACGTACCTTGCTGTGTTTGAGGAATTTTTATAATTTTTGTGTCAAATAGAAAAATATAATAAAACTATTTTTATAAACCTAAGACATTTATTAAAGTCTTGTAAAAAGTTAATAATTTATTTCAAAGGTTATCCTAGGTAATTAAATGCATCTTCGCAAGCTAAAATCTACACGTTTTACTCGTTATTAATCTATAAGTTCGTTTTAGGCTTAACCAGTGGATTTGGTTAGTTGAAAGGTTTTAGGGGCTGAGGTAAAGTAATTGGGTAGGGGTTGGGCCTTGGGCCAAGTGTTGGGCCTTGGGCCAAGTGTTGGGCCTTTGGCCAACGTGTTGGGCCTTGGGCCAAGTTGTTGGGCCTTGGGCCAAAGTGTTGGGCTTGAACAGCCCATTAGGCAAGAGTGTTTTACGGTCTAGTTTAGTAACGCGTTGTGTATAATTTACAGGCCATTGCTTGTGATTGTGCACTTAAGGATTTCCTAGCTCGTTGCAGGTGTTCGATTGATTTCAGGTGAGTTCATGGTGCCCCCTTTTAACTCTTTTTAAATTTTGGGTTAGCATGCACACCTAAGTGTTTTCTTACTTGATGAAATGTTTTAAACGATTTTATATAGGCTTGCTAGGTGTTCGTTGTGTATAATTTACAGGCCATTGCTTGTAAATTACAGGCCCTAGGTGTTCGTTGTGTATAATTTACAGGCCCTTGCTTGTAATTGTGGACTTAAGGATTTCCTAGCTCGTTGCAGGTGTTCGATTGATTTCAGGTGAGTTCATGGTGCCCCCTTTTAACTCTTTTTAAATTTTGGGCTAGCATGCACACCTAAGTGTTTTCTTACTTGATGAAATGTTTTAAACGATTTTATATAGGCTTGCTAGTATATGGTAGGCCTTGGGATGTTAAATATATATATTTATACACACACACATTATTGCTTGGCCTATATTTGGCGATGTTGTAGTCGTTTCGACTACTGATGTTGCGTATGCCTACTTTGTGTTTGCATGCGTTGATGTTACGTGTTTGGGTTGTACGTTTGCTCGACCCTGATGTTATTACTTGGATGATATATATGTAGGTATATAATTATAAGGATGTTTATATATATATATATATAAGGATGATTACTTATTGTTGATGATGGCCTAACTGTTTTATCCCGTTTATTTGGCCTAACTGTTTTTATCCCTTTTATTTTAAAACTCTTGGGATGACTATTCTGATTATTATTATTGATGTTATTTACTAAAACTTGAACTCACTCAGCTCAAGCTGAGTTTGTGTGCATGTTAGTGTGAGATTTAGGTTAGGTGGAGGATGCCTTATCGCTTGGACATGCACGAAGCTACTTGGACGGTGAAGGGCATACGTGGATGGAAGATTTTATTATTGAACATTTTATTTTAAAAAGTTTTATAAAATATAATTAAATTGGTATTGGGCAATATTCCCGGGATTTTGGGAACTTATTTTATTATTTATGTTTTCTGCTGAATTATACTCTGAATTGGTTATTTTAATGAAATGAATCATTTTTAAGTTTAAATATTTTTACAAGTGTTTTGAATGATTACCAACTGTGGGGTTCCCGGGGTTCGGGGCCTTACAAGATGCAGCAATGTATTCAGCTTCAGCAGTTGAAATGGACACTGTAGTTTGCTTCTTTCACTACCAAGATATGAGTCTGTTTCCCAAAACTGACATCCACCAGATGTGGATTTCCTACTCATGTTGCACCCATCATAATCATTATCTGTGTAGGCAACCAGATCAAAATATTTATTCTTTGGATACTAAATTCCCATATCAGGCTTTACTTTTAGGTATCTAAATATCCTCTTTACTGCAAGCATGTGAGAAACCTTAGGATTTGCCTGAAACCTTGCACAAACATACATAGTTAACATGATGTCTGATCTTGATGCAGTGAAATACATTAAGGACCCAATTTTTGCTCTATATTCATGTTGATCCACTGGCTCCCCTTTTTTATTAGCAACCATCTTCTCATGAGTGTCCATTGAAGTAGACACTGTCTTGAGGTCATTACACTTGAATTTGGTGAGAACATCTTGAACATACTTGGATTGATTGATAAAAATCCCTTAAGCCTTCTGTTGAACCTGTAATCCAAGGAAAAAGTTCATCTCACCCATGGAGCTCATGCTGTATTTAGACTTCATCACTGCCTCAAAATCCTTACACATGTGGTCATTGGTTGATCCAAAAATAATATCATCCACATAAACTTGCGCCAATAACAGATCCTTCCCTTTTCTCTTATAAAACAAGGTCTTGTCTATTGCTCCTCTACAAAATCCATTATCCAACAAGTGATTTGACAGCTCATTATACCAGGCTCTTGGGGCTTGATGCAGTCCATACAGTGCTTTGCTCAACTTGTACACCCTATTTGGATAATCTGAATCTTTAAATCCTGGAGGTTGAGTGGCATACACCTCCTCATCAATCTTCCCATTCAAAAATGCAGACTTCACATCCAATTGATACACCTTTACATTCATTGAAGCAGCATAAGCAAGAAAGATCCTTACGGCTTCCTGTAACATTTTGGATTTTTCAAACCGTTCGTTTGTGTATAACCCGACCTGGACACATTTTAGACCTTTACTATTATTGAAATCAAATAATTTTAAGTAATTAAGCTTTCTTATGTTCATATTATGCCCCTTACACTTTATATATACTTCAATTCTTAAGTTATGCCTAAAAAGTTCAATACTTAATCATTAAACAAAACACAAGGACCATTCTTTCCAATTTGTGAAACATACACCTCCTCCATGCCGGAGCGTCGCTCGACGGCGGCTCCTATGCCGGCCGCGCAGCGCTATGAGGGTGTTGGGCAGAATCCTAACTCAATCTCGTTTCCTATGTTCGTTTAAGGTATAAAATCGTTTATTTTAAGCATAATCGAGAGAATTAAGGATCAAGAAAACATCATACAACTAAAATATCATTCCTAATTCGTTTTCCCTTGTCCAAGATCAGATCTATATAAATCTTTCGGTGATTCTTTCCTTGAAACCATATTTAGTTGCTTAAACTGGCCAAAAAGCCCATAATTAGTTCGTTTTAGCTATTCCTATATAAACACATCATAATTCCCTGCTGTAAACTTTAATCTAACCCTAATACACCTCCTCCGGCTGTCACCTACCTCTGGTCATCCTCAAACCCTTAGGTTTTTGCATATTCGTTAAAGATACAAGACTTGATCGTTGACTTTGTTTGCTTTAGGACCTTTGACTTTCGTTTCTCATCAATCCTTTCACTTTCCGGGTAAGTTGTAAACTATAAAATCGTTCATACATATTCCCTAGTCAATAACCTTCAATCAATTTCGGTGATTTAAGGGTGTTGACTGGTCAATTCGTTTAAAACCCATTAAAGGGCAAAACAGTCAACAAGTTTGACTTTACGTTTTCTCATACTTCTGGTCGGACTCAAAGTTCGGTCCAGAAGACTTTTATTCTCGTAAAAAAATTTTAAGGCTATAGACCAAAACCCAACTTCTGACTCGCTGTTCGGATTCTGGTCAGTACCAGCTCGCTTAAACGTTTAATTCAACATAACTAAAGTTCTACTCATCCGTTTGGATTGATTCCAGCGACATTAAGTTTGTTTTTATTTATAGTTCCATATCACAAAGTTTCAGGTTCTAATCATTAATCTCGTTCAACAAGTATTGGACGACTCGCTTATCCGTTGACTCGTTTATTCTTAATTATATTCACTTGCCTTCCATCTAAGGTGAGTTTTATCATTCCCCTATTTTACTCAATTTTCACAAATGTTTTGGGGACATATGCGTATATCATACCATACATACATATATATACATACATATCAATTTGGGGACATATGTGTAATTGTGTGTGATTAATCAAATCTACTTGTTATGTGCTTATTTGTCTTTATATGCAATCGCTTGACATATCCCCTTAGAGGGTTCTCATTCTATTGACCACCGCCCGATTCTCTTGGCAACAGTCTTATTCTATTTATTTGCTCATGGTTGATTTACCGGCGCCCGATTCACTTGGCAATAGTTTAGTCGACAATCTATTTGCTTATGGTTTGATTTCATTACCGTGTTTATTACATTTTGCTTATTTATTATATTAACAGTATTTTTGGTGTCAAAACTTGGTGATAAACTCACTCAAGATGTTTGTTGACAAAACTCCATTTTCTACGCATATGCAGGTTACCTGAGTTGAAGGATAGACACTTAGAAAGACCTTAGGATTATAATGAAGACATACATGGATTTAGACATGTTGTATTTATTTATTTGAATTGTTTGGTTGTATTTGATTATTGTGTGTATTATTTGAATAAAATAATTAATTAGATATTGTCATTTATAATTATGATAGTATCTTCGAGCTGTGAGCAATCGGATCACGCCCCGGCATTTCCGCCTTAGGTTGGGGTGTGACACTTCCAGTCTTGCCACAGGAGCAAATACCTCTTCAAAATCAATTCTGTCTGCTTGCAAACACCCCAGTGCTACCAATCTTGCCTTGTTCTTCACAACAATACCTCTTTCATCCTTTTTGTTCCTAAAAACCCACTTGGTGCCTATTGCATACTTTCCTCTTGGCTTGTCTACTAAATCCCAAACATGTAAATCTCTTAACTGAGCTAACTATTCTTGCATTGCCTCCACCCAGCTATTATCCTTCAATGCTTGATTGATGTTCTTGGGTTCAACTTGAGAGAGAAAGCAAGCATAAAGACAAATGTTTGCTATCTCTGAGGCACCCTTTCATGCAGGTCACCAACAATGTTCTCAATTGAATGATTTCTTTGAGTAGAGGTTGTTTGAACAATCTGTTCTTCATTAATCTCTGAATCCAGATTTGAAAATTTACTTCAGGTTCTTCTACATGATCATTCTCAGCATTTGAAGTACGTTCCATGTTGTTCTCTTGATTTGATGTGGCTTCATTGCTCCCAATATCTAGAGTATCAAATAATGACTGAAACATAGTCTGATTAGAAGTTTCATCAGCTTGATATGTCTAAGTGGTTTCTTCTGATACTTCATTTGATCCATAGGCACTTCAGCTTCATTGGCAGCATTCTAATTCACATTTTGTTCATCATTCTGAGCAGCTTCACCTTCTTCAATTTCATTCATCCTTCTCTTCTTAAACTCAAACTCTCCATCCTTTTCAGCCACTTTGGGCCAAAGTTGTCCAAATCAAGCTTTTGCTCTTTCACATCTTTTGGAACACTGGTCTTGTAAGATCCTTCATCAAGGTCTTCTGTATATATCGTGAAGGACTTAATCAACTTTTCCAAATCAAATAACTAGCTGGGACCATCCACACCGTTGAAGTAATTTTCATTGAACACAATGTCAGAAGACTCAATAACACACATGTGCTCCTTCACATAAACTCTGTAGGCCTTTGACTGTGAAGAATAACTAAAAAAGAAGCATTCCAAGGACTTGGCTTGGAGTTTGTTCAAGTAATCTTTAGTGTTCAAAAGTGAACACTTGCAGCCAAAAGGCTTCAGAAACTTCAAATATGATTTTCTATAGAACAAAATCTCATATGGGGTCTTATTTTTTAGGTTTGTTGAGTAGCACCCTGTTCTGAACATAGCAGGCTGTATTAATAGCTTCTACCCAAAATGTAACAGGTAGATAAGCATCAACAATCATAGTTCTAGCTGTTTTAATTAAGGTTTTGTTTCTTCTCTCAGCCACTCCATTCTACTCAAGTGTTCTAGGAGCACTAAACTGAAAAATATTCCCTTTCATGTACAAAACTCATCCATCACCCATTCTTAAACTCTATCCCGTTGTCACTCCTGATCACTTTCACTCTCTTTTCCAGTTGATTCCCCATCCTAGTCACATAACCTTTGATCAACTCTGCAGTTCCATCTTTGGTTGCCAAGAAGAACACCTATGTAAATCTTGAATAATCATCTGTAATGACAAAACAAAACTTCTTCTTCCCAATGCTGGGCACACTCACAGGACCAAAGAGATCCATGTGAAGTAATTCTAGAACCTCTTCAATAAAATGCACCAGTTTAATCTCATGTGATGATTTGTGTTGTTTCCCTTTGATGCATGAGGAACACTTGTCATCTAGCTTGAACTCCTTGGTAGGAAGACAAATCACATGTTCTCCTTTTACCATCTTGTTCATGTTCTTCAGATTAATATGACACATCTTCCTATGCCACAACCTTGTTTCATTTTCTGTTGCTTTTAACACAAAGCATGATCCACCCCTTAATACTGCATTCTTCATTCTCATCTCATATAGGTTTCCATTCCTGGGTGCCATAATCATGATCATGTCTGAAGGTATCACAAACTCAGGTTTCAAGATGAAGCAATGTGCATCATCAAAACCAACTTTATACCCCTTCTCACAAACTTAAGATATACTTAGCAAATTATACTATAACCCCTCCACATGCAACACATTCTCAAAAGACACTTTGCCATTGGTGAGTGTGCCTCTTCCAAGTATCTTTCCTCCATTCTCATCACTACCAAAAGCAACATGTCCTTCATACTTCTCTTCACAATTGAAAAGTGATCTCCTATCACAAGTCATGTGCCTGGAACATCCACTATCCATGTACCATACATCATTTACTTCAGTGGAATGTCCCTACACATAAAGAAACAAATTGATTAGTTATGATTTGAGTTGCAAACTTCAATAGGTTGCATTTCATTAACATTAGAGTCATCAAAATCTGTTGGAATTGGAGCCTCATAAATGATTTCACATGAATCATCAGATTCATAATCATATTAAACTTTATTTTCTTCCTCTCTGTGCACACAAGGTTCTAGCACAGGTTCTTCTTTCTTCACACTGACTTTTGTCACTTCTGCCTTTGTCTTCCACTGGTTGGTTCAAACCCTTGTTTCAAGAGGAACTTATCATCACCATTTAACCTGCTTATCCCCTTCTTGCCGAACTTCTTTGAAACATCCATATTTCTTATACTTGCTTTTCCAGTTTCATATGATCTTTCATTCAACTTTAATACAGCTTTCAATATCTTTTCAGCCTTCACTCTATCAACTTCTGAATCTTCCTCGCTCTTTTCATTTCTTAGATACTTCTCATACTTCTTTTTGTAGAGACCCAAATCCTACCCGCAAAATTTATTAGGAATAACATACTCATCTTCCCCTTTTATTCCAGCAGGAATCTGTATGATGACCATATGTGTCACACTTCATACGCCACACTTTTCCCAAACTTCCAAGTTCTTGTGATGCTTTGTCATTTCTATACCTCTCACTTGGTTTAGGAACATCCAATCCCAGTGGTTATATTACTGAATAGAGCGCCTACTCTGCATAGATTAGGCATACAGGCATTCCTCCCCATTTTAGTGGAGGGGCGTGCTATTTGTTTACATCCATTAGTTTGTAAGGGCTTCAATGTAGACTTTGACGGGGATCAAATGGTTGTTCATTTGCCTTTATCTTTAGAGGCTCAAGCAGAGGCACGTTTACTTATGTTTTCTCATAAGAATCTTTTGTCTCCAACTATTGGAGATCCCATTTCTGCACCAACTCAAGATATGCTTAGTGGACTCTATATCTTAACGTGTGGAAATCGTCGGGGTATTTGTGTAAATAGGTATAATCCATGTAATAGTAGAAACTATCAAAATGAAGATAATAACTATAAGTATAAAAAAAAGAACCCTTTTTTGTAATGCCTATGATGCAATTGGAGCTTATCGGCAAAAAAAGAATCAATTTAGGTAGTCCTTTGTGGTTGCGATGGCGGCTAGATCATCGTGTTATTGCTGCAGTCTTTCAATATCAATAGGTTGATTGTTTCGCTCCTGTATTTTCCAAAAGGAAAAAAAATCTATGAGAGTTCTTTCCTAAACCCGAAAGAGAATGCTTGGGTTCTCTCAATAACTAAAAAGTGTAGCATGCCTGAATCTAGCTGGGGTTCGCGGTGGTGGAGGGACTGGATCGGAAAAAAGAGTGATTCTAGTTGTAAGATATCTAATGAAACCGTCGCTGGAATTGAGATATTATTCAAAGAGATTTCTGAGCATAAGTGCACTTATCAAAGTCTACTTGAATTGGTCCACACACATCAATCTTTGGTTGTCCCTTTGCTTTTACAAACTTTACTTCTTTCAGCTTCATCTGAGGACTTGTAGACCTTGCTTCTCTTTTAGAACTTGTTCTTCTTTTTGGAACATAGTCAGGATCTCCAACATCAAACAATTCATGATTGGAGAAAACTGAGTAGATTGGTGAACGAAGTCAACATCAATGGAGCGATTGATTCTTGTTTTCAGAGGTTTTGAGTTTCAACATAGATCAAACACTTTGTGTTCAGCCCTCATCTTTTCATGATGCCTTTTCATCTTGGGAATCTGCTTTGGTAACTTTGGTACTTTTTCTGTTGAATTCTTCCTTTTGTACTTTTTTTCCCTTATCTCACCTTCTACACTATTGCTGTTGCAACTACAAGAACTACACTTACTTAAAACATCTTTCTTAATCTCAGGCTTTTCTTTTCTGCCTTCTTTTCTTCACCCTGATCAGCTGGTGAAACTTTCTCCTCTATAACAAATTCACCTTCACTAACAGCCATATTCTCATAAAGACTCACAAACTCTTCTTTGTCTTCAAAAACTTACTTAAATTGCTTCAAGTACTCTTCTCTATTCTCCTTGTCTGCTTTCATAGGATACTTGTCATAGAATGGTGGTGGTACAGTCTTGTACTTATCTTCTGGATTCATCTTCTCAATATGGCCCAGAATGTTCCCTGTTGACACAATATTTTTCAAGAAATCAATCTGTATCAGTGGCTCTGCGTTTTTCAACATCACTTCTGTGTATAACTTCTTCAAACCATCAACCTCTATTTTCAGTTTTGATTGATTTCTATAACTTTCAGCACAACCCTCTTCCAAGCTCTTGATCTGATTCTCATAAGTCTTCTCACTCATGTCATAAAGATTAATCACCACATCCTTCCTGCTACACTCACTTTGCCATTTACCTAACTCCCTTTTCAAATTGTCAATAGTTAGTAGCAATTCAGATGTTGAAGGTTCAGAAAGTACCTGAGAACTTGATGTTGATTCTCCAGTTTCATCAATCTTTGCCATATATGCAACATTTTCTTTCTCCATTTCAGCAGCATGATTGCTCCAGTCAAATTCACCATCTTGAGGTACCATGGTGACAGCCACATTCCCTTGATCCCTTCCTTGGTTTCTACCTCTAGCTTGCCCCCTATTCAGGCTGGTCTGCAGTTGCAATTGGTTATTCCTAGGTTGTTGCTGGGTCTGTTGTTGTCGTCTCTGTTGAGGATAAGGATTCTAGTTCAATGGTTGGTTTCTTGGCTGGTAGTTCTGCTGATTCTGATTTTGATTTTGATAAAACTGGGTTTGGTTAACTTGGTTCCCATATTGCCTAGGAAGATTGCACTCCCTAGCAAAGTGTCCAGGTTGAAACTTGTTGTAGCAGATAGTTTTTGACTTGTCAAAACCAATTCTGTCACTAGGGCTAGAGAAATTTGATCTCCATGTCCTGTTGTAAAGCCTCTTGCTCCTCACAGCCAGCATGACAGCTTGCCACTTTAAGTCCATATCTTCATGATCATCAACATCTATCTGTTCAAAGTCTTCTTAAACCACACTTGAACGAATCAAGTTCTTAGCTACAAAGGCATTGTAAGATTCAGTGAACATTGAAAACAAGGCCTGATAGTCATTTCCTTGGCCTGAGTTGTTTTGAACATATGGAGGATGTCCACTAGAAGTTTATGCATTGTCATTATCTTCTAGTATCTGCATATTGAATCTCTGTTGGCTTGATCCAGAAGCATTTCCATAAACTCTTGGTGTCTCTAAAGCTGCTGAGTTGAAGTCTGAAGGTTCTTCAACTATAGGATGTTGCTGTTGACACCTTGTGGAGAGATTGGTCATTGGTGAAATCAAAGCATTTGACACTGGGAAAATTGGTCTCTCTTCTTTGATCATGTTGTTTTCAATCGTCTCATGTGCAGCATCTTGTAGGAATGAAATGACATCATCTAGTTTGAAATTTGGGAAGTTCACCTTCTCCCTGATGAACTTGCTTGCAGTGTACCACTCTCCCGACAATGAAGACAACATCTTCTTGTTTAGATCAAAGTCAGTGATCTGAAGATCTGTAGTCCTTATTTCGTTTACTATAGCAATGAATCTTTGCAGCACTGACTTCAGTCTTTCTCCTTCTTTGAACTTGAACCTATCCAACTGTTGCTTCAACCTATCCTTCTTAATTTCTCTAAGCTCCACATTTCCTTCAAACATTTCAACAACAGCATCAGACATAGCCTTGGCATTTGTATGATGGTTCACACTGGTCAGTATCTCCCACGACAATCCCAATTTCAGCATAGAGAGAACCTTATCATCTCTCCTCTTCATTTGTCTTTCCAGCACCAGATTAGCATTAGGAGCATCTGATGGTACGTAAGAACCATCTTTAATCGAAGCCCAGAGCTCTATGTCATTATAGTTTACAGCGGCTTCAATAGCACCTTCCATTTTATATAATTCTCTTCTCTAGCAATCTCGGAATCTTGTTGGTCGACACCTCTTGATCATCCAAAATCTTGACTACCTCAGACCTTGATACAAAAGCCTTTTACAATCAGAGTGTTTCCAACACAATGGCCTTCAAAGAGCGTGCAAAGCTCTAATACCACTTGTCAGGACCGGGATCTCGTGTTACACTAAAACAATTTGACAAAAACACACACACATGAAATCAATATTATGAAGACCCACTGATTATTTCCGGCGGAATTAGTTAATCAGGATGTTGGATTAGCTATATGATCGTATATAAACACTCATGATATACTCAAAAGATTCTAGTATATTAATATAAATTTCTCAAGAACAATGGAAGTGTTTATAGGGTTTGCATGGAACGTCTAGGGTTGAGTCTTCAATGACGGCCGTACTAGGTTAGCATAAAATGAGGTCTTAGTCTCTCATTAATCGTTTATGCACACACATACCTATGATGTAAACCTAGTATTCTTTATATAGGCCCATAGACGTTCCTTCTAGAAGCCCTAATGATTACATAATACATTGAAAACAAATACAAGTGTAAAATAGATCTTCGAGTATGATATATCCCTGTAAAGCAAACCTTGTCACTGAGTATGCTCGAAACATGTCTTCGAGCAAACCTTCACTTAGAATATTTTCCTTAGAAAATATTCTACTCCAGCGAACTTCAATCTTCATAACTTATTCCAACTTTGCTTGAATAAATCCTACGAGCAAACATATTCTTCTAAACCTCTTCAAACTTCCCTTAGGTTTATTGAGAACAACTCTAGCATGCTCGGGTACTGAAACTTGTTTGAGATTGAACCATGCTCAAAGCTTTACTTTAAACATATTGAAATCATTTTTTATTGCATCCATGCTCGACCCACCAAAATATAGTAAAATTTGGTTTAAGCTGGATAGATCAAGTGTTTGCTCGGATAGCAAACTGTGCTTGATGAAGAACATCCTTGCTCGACGAAGTGTAGCTTGCTCGAAGTTTTCAACACTTAGAAGAATTCTAGAAGATAATCTTACGAGCGTAAGATATCATGCTCGAGGTAGCAAAAGTCGTGCTCGAAGGTCTAAGCTTGTTCCAGTTCCATACTTAGCCATTTTCAGAGGAGTTTGAGAAAATTCCAATCGTCCTTGACAATCAGACCCAACAAGCAGTTAAAGGACGAGGATTGGGAGTTTGCTCACATGCCCACTCAGCACCGATTAAGGGAAAAACAAAGTTCTCACGAGTCTCTTCAAGAATGGGGAGCTCCCCCTTCATCAGATATCGGTGGGACATAACACTAGGCCCATCCTTGTAATAAAACACTCCCGATGGCTAAAAAAGAAAAACGTAAATTTAATGAAATACAAGCCATAAAAAAAAGGAAACGCCACAAGAAACAGTTACACAAACTACCACGACCGTAATACGGGGTCTTGTGTGGCTTCGACCAAATGCGACTCATCCCGGAAGCAACGAGGGCATACTCTTTAATGAAACAAACAGACGTTTCCCACGCAATAGAGTTGTACCAATACTAATATTGGTAACCCTGTGGAGGCGAATCCTCAATCGTCCAGGAAGAATCGTGGTAGTTCTTGGGGATTGGGATAGCATCAATACGAATATAAAAGAACTTCTGTTTCCATTTATACAACTTCGTGGAGCTTCCTAACGAACGTCACGTCCCTGTCACGAAGAGAAATCCAAACAAACCACCCTTGGTGTGCAGTTTATAAAAACTTGGAATTTATCAAGGGTAGTACTTACAAGTTGACTATGACACCAATACTCAAAATGACACAGACTACGTGATATGCAAACCATAGAACAGCAGCGCGTCGGGGATGAAAGTAGTAATGGGCAGGCGAAAAATCCCATGATAAAAAAACTCGGAATACAAAGCCAATTTACCAGGGGAGCATCCATACTAGTGCTGCCCTCGGCAAGTAACTCCGGCTGCCATTAGGCAAAATATGATAGCTCAAGAGTATAGTCTCGTAGTCAGACCGTTTCCATTTGATGGTGACGTCGTTAATCGACGAACCACCACTCTTCTGCCACTCTTTTTCTTACCGGATTTTTTACCAGTAGAGGAGGACGCCATTAGTTGATGGCAAAAGGCAGAAGACGAAGAGAATAAACGGAAAATATTGAAAGATCAAAAGTGAGAGAAGTCTAAGAGAAGTTTGAATGAACGAATAATGGTGTAGCCGACTTATTTATACCAATCGTAGGTGTGAACCAGGGTCTACAACAAAAATTCTAGAAAAATCGGGGGTCCAATAGGGAAGCGGCACGTCACGAGGGAGTTTCAAAGTTTTAAACAAGTGGGCGCATGCACAACACACGCAGACAGGTAAACAGACACTGCTGTAGTAGGCACCGCCTGACGTCACCTAAACCATACCCACTTGTAGAAAAATCTTATCCAAATCAAACCATCTGGTTACAACCTTGTTACGAAAACATAGAAATTTATCCATGGAACTTCCCGTAAAAGGAAATCTGCGGAAGAACAGGATGGAGAAAAGCAACATTTATAAAGAGAGCAACAGATCACCTTTTTTAACAGATTGGAAAATAAGGAAAACCACGCATGTGAGGCAGAAGAACTAGATCCATAACAACAAGCTTGATGGGAATGAAGTCTGGTCCGAGAACATCGCTAAGCACGACGAGGATATTGAGTACATAAGCAATGTTTTTGGACCAGCCAACATACCAACCAAGAAAATCGTTGTAAAACACAAAATGATAAAGGAAGACGAGAAGAACAACCGGATAACCGGACATGAAAGAAAAAAATGATGAACAATAAGACAGATCGACGCATATTTATACTACAAGAATTAAATGCGGTAGTTAAACAGCTGGATGCAACGCGTTAGAATAGCCAATTAGAAGATTGCACGCAGAGCAACTGCAAAGAAATTCAATGTGCCGCCATGCAGAAGCATTTGTAAAAGCACCTGGAGTGAATACGAGCCAGAACCATGCGTGCAGTGACGTCACTAAAGCTAGGTGTCAGGAAAATAATCAAAGACTACCTCTATAAATACCCTCTAACCATAAAAATAAAGCAACAAAGATCAAAGATAAGTCCAATATTCCACCCACAGAACCAACCGCGAAAGAAACAATGGACTGGGGGGATTTGTAGAGGTAAGGTACTAAGTAACCCACATAACATGAGGACAAATTCCTCTGTGAGTGCGGAAGATCTTCCACAGCAGGACATATATCCCCCATAGAGGAAGTATGATTAAAACACGGATGACCACCCGCATGAAGAATACCTTCCGCGTAAAGAGGTACACATCTTTCGCAGAAGAAGCACTTTACAACTAATAATTCAAGAAGTTCAGCGGAAGACTTTCGTGATAAAGCACAAGCTAGCACGTGACAAGGAAGGGAAAGACCAATCACATGTTGGGATTCCCGTACTATCCACGAATGCATGATGGACCAATGAAAAAGAGCCAACGTTGTACCTGCCCACAAAAAGGATTTCCATACGCCAGCTGTTGACCAATCAAGAATTGTTATCATGCACAGCCATAAGAATAGAAGGTTCCACTAAGTGGGGCAGCTGGCCCAATCATTCTCCCTCCCTTCGGCTATAAATACCACATAAATATTAACGGTAAAAGGATGCACTCTCTCTCACTCTCACGAAGAATTACTCATCACTTACCATACTAATTCTCGCACCGGAGGGTGGTTACGAGAAGACCCCCTATTCCCCTTCTCGTAACGAGCTCACGGTATTCGATTTTGCAGGTCAGGACCACCCGAACTCATAATAGTTGTTGGCATCGATTCACCAGAGAACATTAGGCTAAGCCCACCAGGAGTTAAACTCGTGTTAATCCATCATCGGTCGAGATATTAGGTTAAGCCTACCAAAGATTAACTTAGTGTTTCTTCATGTATAATCCCTAATATGTTATTATTTAATTAAATCTTACTCTAAAGTTTGTCAAGATTCGGGATATTACACGTATGATGTATAGTTGTATCGCACACTTTTCTAAATAGTGGGTTCACGCCTAATTTGTTACTATTTAATTAAATCTTATTTAATTCCTAAGTTTGTCAATGTCCGGGATATTACACCTATGATGTGTAGTCGTATACCACATCACGTGTGCAACACCTGTGATTGAGCTTATTCCATATCACCCCTACAACAATATGAATCGAGGTTATGTTAAATCTCAATGTACACCTAGGGTATCTTTGGCATAATTAGCTGGTGGTTGTTAGCTGGTAGTTGTTAACTGTAGCTTTTTAGATATATTTAGGTGTTTGGCTGAGTAGTTGGAGCTTTTTAGATATATATTTAGGTATTTGGCAGGGTAGCTGAAGCTTTTAATAAAACTAATTGGGTGCCAGCGCGGTGCGGCGGGGTGTGCGCGCAACCTGACATCAACCGCATAATTAGTGTCGGTATGTGTTTCACTTGATATTAATGTGCGCATAACCCGAATGCAGACGTGTACTTCGTGCAAAGGCAGTAAGCGTGTAATCGGTGACGAAAATCAAGAAACAAAGCTAAAATATACAGTAATTTCAAATTGATAATTTTTTAAACCAACCTCTTTTGATCTGAAACCCTTTCCGACCCGACACCGTTTTAATCTGAAACATGTTTTGACATGGCCCATTTCGACTCAAAACCGTACCGACATGAACCGAAGTAAATTGACCATTTTTTATCGACTCGTTCCGACCTTAATTTGGTCTTACACATGACTCGAGCTCGTCTGACTCAACTTGCTGCCAATCATAACCGGTAAAGAAGTATATCAATATCATACTGAAATAAAAGAGAATAAAATGCTCTTTTTTATGATGTAATGTGTTTAAAAAAATATTAACGTGTGAAAAAATTATAGACTTTTAAAGAGTCATGGGGTAGTTAGTTTTGTAAAAGCTTCTAGCTTTTTCTCAAACGCTAATAGTAGTATCGTTTAGAAAAAAAACTTTTTCTCCTAATATAAAAACTTCAAACTCATTGAATCAAATAAGGTTTTTTGTTGGGTATGGGTTTTTTCTTAAAAGCTTAAAGCCCCTAAAAGCTCCTAAAAGCTCCTTACCAAACATACCCCTAGTCCCGCTCAACGTGTAAGTTTATAGCAATCTCATTACAAATTAGCATGACTCGTCAAATGACTATAATTTCCAATTATTTTGCTCATTATAGACAGATTAAAAAAGTGTGGGTGTTTTTTTAGCTTAATTTCCTTTATCGAATTTGTGCCCTAACCCTTCCTCTACTCAAGAGCCATCCATATGAAAAAGAATGATTTTGGATTTTCCGTCAAATTTCATTATTTTCTATTTTAGACCCACACTCGACAAGTCGACATGGGTGTTCAAAATAAAACCAAACCAAAAAATGTTGGATTGTACTAATATTCGGTTAAATAAACTGTTTCCTTGAAGTTTGATTTTGTTAGCCGTACGATACCTCTTTTAGTTTTTTCATTCAGTTCAAATTTATGGTTTTGTTAACGGATGGTTTGGTGGAAAATAATAGAATATTTTTTATGTTAACAATTTATTTGGTTGTTTAATGACTTAATCCACCTAATTTATTAAACAAATCAGCCACGTAACTTTCTTGTTTTAGTCCAAAAATGGCTAGGTTGTACCTGCCATTTTTTAATAGTATTTTTCATTGTGCCGTATGTTGATATGTTTTAATGACATTATTCTATTGCATCAAAATAAAGACAGAATTTTACATTCTTAGAAATTTGTAAATAAAAAACTATATGAATGTAATTTTATCATTTCTCATCCCTCTTTTCTATAACTTTTCAAAAATATGAGCAAATTATTTTGAATGTTTGTTTTATGTGTAAAATCTACACGTGTAGGTGATAAATTATACATATGTAGTTGATCAATACAAAACTAAAACATAAACAAAGAAATTACTTTTTTAGTTCTTTTATATATACGTAAGGGTGGACGAAATGGGGTTCTTGAAGATTCATTTGCGATGTGAGTAGGTATCAAAATGCCCGGAATGGTGGCGGTGTTGTTAATTTTTCATTATTCTTCTTGATCCCCAACCTGCCGACACCCATTTCTTCTTTGTTCTTTCATGGATTTGACATCACCAACTCGCTCGGGATGCCTTTTGCCTCTATACCGAGTTATCGACCACCATGTGGTAGCGTTCTCCCAACCTGCCGACACCCATTTCTTCTTTGTTCTTTCATGGATTTGACATCACCAACTCGCTCGGGATGCCTTTTGCCTCTATACCGAGTTATCGACCACCATGTGGTAGCGTTCTCCCAACCTGCCGACACCCATTTCTTCTTTGTTCTTTCATGGATTTGACATCACCAACTCGCTCGGGATGCCTTTTGCCTCTATACCGAGTTATCGACCACCATGTGGTAGCGTTCTCACCAGTACCGGCCCTGTCTAAAACTCAATCCGTCCACCGTAACCTATGCATATGTATTTAAGATATAAAAGTTACGAACTAATAATAAAATATTTAAATTTGGACTTATAAATCCAGACCAATCCGTTGTAAACAAAAAAAGAAAAAAACTACAAAATTAAAACAAATGATTGTACGTCTTTTGATTCCCATATGATCGACATTTTTTTTTTTGGAACAGCAAACTTATTTTCATATAAAATCTCATAAACCTTGTATTTATAAGGATTTAAACCCATCATCTCATTTTTTAAAAAGTAGACATCATACCTATAGACAATACGACCAACAAAGATAATGATTTTAACATATGCAATACAAAAATACATTCTCCATAATAAAAAAAAAAAACATTAGTAGACAATTCCTACAAGCAAGGGTAGAAAGTAGAAACAATTACAATTTACAACAAGAGAGTGGTCCTTGTTCTTCTGCAAGTAGAAAATGTCTGGGGCCTTTCTCTCTGTCTATTCCTCTGTTTCCTTCCTCACTACCAAACACACACACAGATCGGCAGTTGCAGATATTTGTATGTATGTATGTATACAGTCATTCTCGTGATTTCGCACATAAAAACACACTAACCGTTATTATTGGATGGAAGCCAAGCCATGATTAGCCTTCTGACCATCCAATCTCCTAGATATGTGTGTCTCTTTACTTTCTATATTTACCTACAAACATTCTGTCTTTCATATCTTCAATCTTCTTTCTAACCCTAAATTGCTTTCTTTTGATTTTTTGTTATAATACCAAATTTTAGTGTTTAGGGTTTAGTAGTTTATCAATCATTTTCATCAAATTATTTGTCACTTGAAGTTTCAAAATGTCATCTTGTTTAAGTTCAAGAGCTTGTGGGTTTGACCTCGAGCATCTGGTCAAATGGCAAATCAGTAATAATTCCAGTAGAACAACAACAACTTCAACTTCAACTTCAACTTCAACTTCAAATTCATCATCTCCGTCTTCCACCTTATCAGAATCAAGCAACTCCCTGATAACAATATTGAATCAAAAACCGAGAACACCGCGAAAAAGACCGAACCAGACATACAATGAAGCTGCTGCTATGCTTTCCATGGCCTCCCCCAACATTTTCAAACTCAATAATATCCCCAAATTCACCAAAACACACCTTCCCGGTTTTTTCGACCACCCGCCGGAGTTAATTATGCACAACTCCGGCGTTCTCCTCCGCCGACAATTTACAAACAAACCCTGTTCGTTAACCGATTTAAGTATACAAAATTCGTGTCAAGTTCACGAATTTCTTGATGATTTCGATACCGGGTCGATTCTCAATGAGGAAATTGAAGAGGGGATTGATAGTATTATGGGGGATTGTAATTCAGTTACAGGGAATCATGAATTGATTGATAATAATTGTTATGGGTATCCGATGGGGCTCGGGTTCGGGGTGAGGAATGGAGTGAGGGCGTTGAGGAATGCCGGTGACAGGAATCGGTGTAATTTTACGATGGTGGATGTGGTGAACACGTCACCGGCTGCTATCGGAAAATGTGTCGGTAAGAAGAAGAAGAAAAGGGTGGAGGACCTGATGAGGCCGAAATCAGAGGTCCGAAGAGGATTGGTGTTAAAATTGAATTACGACGCGGTTTTGAATGACTGGGCGGATAAAGAGTCGCCCGTGCCTGAAGACATTTCGCACTCCTCATCTTCGGGAGGCAATATCCATGTAAGTCGTAAACCACTATCATAGCACATAATATTTAAATCGTAAGTATCACATTACTGTCACGTAATATTAGTGTCACGTATTATTAAGAAATAGTTATTAATTACCTACTAAACATGAGTTAGTTTGACACGGCTTTTAACACATTTTAACCAACAATTGTTGTTTAAATTAACCTTTACAATATTATAAAGTAAAAATGTCTTCTTGTGAAATATTAAATGTATGAAAACTCTAAAGTCTAAAAAAGACTAACCTGAACCTTGCACATGGAATAGTTTACAAATAAATTATATGCACAGATGATTGTTTTGACATAAATTATGCATAATAGATATTTGTATTTTGGAATAAACGTTATTCTTGTCCTTTTCTTGACAAACTGTCGGTGCATATTTTATTTTGGTTTATAATTATAATATCATGTAAAATAAAATCTTTGAAAAAACGAGAAAATGTTTGATTTGATTGAATTAGTGTCATCATTATTCTTTTTATTTATCAATAAAAGTTTAGGGTTGAAATGAGACTTAAATACCTTTATAAAATTATATATAGGGTTGAAATTCAAACTTTTTTAATGATTGCTATAATTCCTTAAAATTTGTCTTTTTGTCTTGACATGGATTTTCATAAACAAAAGTTTAAGCACTTAGGCTAAGGGTAGTGGGGCTTGATCCAAATCCAAGTGATCCAATATATTTACGACACGTAGGCGGTGACGTGGCACAGGTTCAAGCCCCAGAGGGTGTGGTGGTCCAGGTGATCCGGGGCTTGATTGAATTTTTTTTAAATAATTTAAAACATTACATTAATAATAATATAAAACATTACATTAATAATAATTTAAAATATCACTAGTCTAATACAAGATTATCGGGTCTTCTATCCCACAAATGCTTAACCAACTCATGCCGAAGGTTGTCGTGTATCTCACGGCTCTTGATGATATTTAAGTTGTCGAGTCGTTGTTCATTGGTGATCGTCGATTCTTGTCTTAGAATATCACCTTGGTAGTTTTGACAAATAGCGTGACCCTCGTCTTCTAATATCATGTTATGTAGGATTACACACGTGTAGACGACTTCCGTTATCTTCTCCCTTGTCCAAAATTTTATTGGATTCGCCAATATTGCCCATTTTTCTTTTAAGACTCCAAACGCCCTTTCAATATCTTTTCTGGCCGATTCTTGTCTCTTCGTGAAGTACTTTCGTTTGTCAGAAAGTGGAAACGCATAAGCTTGAACTAGTGTCCCCCATTCGCTGTAAATACCATCAACGAGGTAGTACTCGTACTTGAAGTGTTCTCCATTTACAAAAAAAGCCTGAGGGGGTTCAACCCAGTCGATAAGGTCATCGAATATCGGTGATTGATCGATAACATTGAGGTCATTATTTGACCCGGCAACCCCAAAGAACGCATGCCAAAACCAAAGATCCTGTGACGCCACCGCCTCAAGTACAATAGTAGGGCCAGGGTGATCAAAGTGCTCCGGCAAGTCATTTGCTAGACGCATGAATAATCGTCTAGTCATTCGAAAACGAGTTTTAAAACTTTCCTCACCATATGCAGGATCGGGGCTAAAATAACGTCTTCGTGATCGAAAGACTGCTAATGAAACTTTAATACGTCACTATTTTAGCCCCGATCCCGCATATGGTGAGGAAAGTTTTAAAACTCGTTTCCGAATGACTAGACGATTATTCATGCGTCTAGCAAATGACTTGCCAGAGCACTTTGATCACCCCGCCCCTACTATTGTACTTGAGGTGGTAGCGTCACATGATCTTTGGTTTTGGCATGTGTTCTTTGGGGGTTGCCGGGTCAAATAATGACCTCAATGTTATCGATCAATCACTGATATTCGATGACCTTATCGACGGGGTTGAACCCCCTCAGGCTTTTTTTGTAAATGGAGAACACTTCAAGTACGGGTACTACCTCATTGATGGTATTTACAGCGAATGAGGGACACTAGTTCAAGCTTATGCGTCTCCACTTTCTGACAAACGAAAGTACTTCACGAAGAGACAAGAATCGGCCAGAAAAGATATTGAAAGAGCGTTTGGAGTCTTAAAGAAAAAATGGGCAATATTGGCGAATCCAATAAAATTTTGGACAAGGGAGAAGATAATGGAAGTCGTCTACACATGTGTAATCCTACATAACATGATACTAGAAGACGAGGGTCACGCTATTTGTCAAAACTACCAAGGTGATATTCCAAGACAAGAATCGACGATCACCAATGAACAACGACTCGACAACTTAAATATAATCAAGAGCCGTGAGATACACGACAACCTTCGGCATGAGTTGGTTGAGCATTTGTGGGATAGAAGACCCGATAATCTTGTATTAGACTAGTAATATTTTAAATTATTATTAATGTAATGTTTTATATTATTATTAATGTAATGTTTTAAATTATTTAAAAAAAATTCAATCAAGCCCCGGATCACCTGGACCACTACACACTCTGGGGCTTGATCCTGTGCCACGTCACCGCCTACGTGTCGTAAATATATTGGATCACTTGGGCTTGGATCAAGCCCCACTACCCTTAGCCTAATCAATATATGAATGAAACAAAAGCTGAGGAACTTGACTATTTATATTTTATTATATATAATCTACGAGAAAACACACTAGTTTAATAATTCTAATATGTCAAAGTATAACTTTTTGATCACATATAGGACCGTAACTTGAAGCATGCATGTATTTATTATAAATTTGTGACGAAATTTATTGAAGAAACTATAATAAATATTGTAAAATAATAGTTAATTATATGAAAATTGCATTGATGGTGTTGGGACCTACTTGCAGGCCAAAGCTGCTAACATTGATTTATTCTCCGAGGAGGATGGGTGGAACGAATCTAGTGCAACGCGTCCTATAGACAAAAATCATCTCAAGAAGATCCGTCCACTCAAGAATGCATGCTCTGATAAACGGCCCAGATGCAAGGTTTCAACTTCTTCGACTTAATATTGATTGTGCTTAGTGTAACTTTTTGTGTAATATAACATGAAATTGTTTAGGCCGATTTTAAGCTAACATTTGTAAATACAATAAGTTTAATTGGTTGGTCTAGGTCAACTTGGCGACTTCATATGTTTACCGGATCCTTTTATAACTATTGTGTTATTATGTTAATATTAACTTATTTGTATACCTGAATACAATGGCGAATCTAAATAGGCTTGGCTACCTCTCAATTTTGTCGGCGAAGTACCAAAACTAGTGCAATCTCCTCCTCCTCGTCTTCTTCTTCTTCTTCACGATTTGATAACCATGAGCAAATATTATGATACACCTAGGTCCGAAAAAACCTTTTTGGAATACCCATGAATTTTTTTAAATCCGCCACTGATTGAATATTTGATTTAAAATCATAAAACATTAAAATATAAATGAGCCTTGGATTCTATAGTTAAAGCGATTTTTTTATAAAATTTTGTGTTTTAGCCTTTAGGTGGACATTACAATTTTTTAGTGGTAAATTAAATACTATGAAAAAAAAACATTAAGTGTAAAGGGTTGTGTCCATGTCAACTCGTGAATAAGCAAGCCGTGTTTGAGCCGTGTTTGAGTGCGTATGTTTGTTATGTTTTCAGATTTATGTAAATTTTGTGGTTTGAAACTTTGACCCGTCAATTCACAAATATGACAAATCTACCATGACTATTTAAAAGAAAAAAGTTTACTATGTTAATTGTATTTGAAATAATAAGATAATTAAGTTATCATGGTGACAAATGCTTATTATGATGCTATTTATACATCGACTAATATTATATATATTTAAATCTTCATCGTCCTCATATTTTGATGACAAACTATCGTTAAATTGTGATTGTGATTCTTTATTTGTCTACGTCTTAGTTTTGTCATTTTACGTTTTTGCAGGGACGGTTTATGAAAAAGACATTCTTCATGTTGCGATGAGGTAACATATTAACCGCCGCCATCTTGTGTTGCAATTGCAATAAATCCTTTTACTTTTGTTTACATCATTTAAGTTTATTTCTTTTTGCACAGCAATGGTGTAACCACAAAATGTACATATGCAAGAAGAGGAAATAAAGGTTATTTCATAATTCTTTGGTATAATACTTTTTTAACATGTAGTTATAATTCAGGAATGTTTAAGGTCCGACTCAATGGGTATAAGAAATAAGTGAAGGAAAAAAAACGAGTGTCTTACCTTTTTAGTGTCAATATGTAAAGTACTTAAGAACCCAAAATCAGCTAACATGATCATTTTTGCGTGTTATAATTGTTAGATGCCTACATGAAAAAATATTTAGGATCCATACATATTTGTTAAAGGCTCCCATGCAAGTCAAGTAGCATCTTCAAATATGTATAAAATTCTAGTCAGTTTGCTTTCGCTTTTTCAACGTACAATACCTCCATCAATTTCGGTTTATCTAATACGTTTTTTGTATTAGCTTGTGTTGTTTGTGATTATCCGTGCAAATTACAAATCGTTTCTTTGTTCAACTGCTAGGTAAATAGTTAATGATTATGCTAAGTGGCCATTTTTCAAGAACGAATTGATAGCGGAAACACAAACAAGTACACAATATTTAGGGTAAACCTTACGTATTATTGTACTCAAGAAACTAACACAAAACTTGAATACAATAATCCGTCTCACAATACCATAACCCTAACATGGCTATGTATTTATAGGGAGATCCTAACTTGGCCAACAAGTAAAGCCCAAATATAAAAGCCCAATTGTAACCCCATAAACTCATTACATCATTAATGAATTCCATAGGCCCAATAGGTCTAACCCGGTCACTTACACGTGACGGGCCTAATAAGATGGAAATTACCAACAATCACCCCCTAACTTCTGACTCGAAACTAGGAGATCTTCAACGCCGAGCAATCTTCTCATCTCGTCAAACTTGATTCTCGCAAGTGCTTTCGTAAGAATGTCAACTCGTTGTTCCTTGCCACTAATGTGCTGCACCGCTAACTCATTCCGCTCCACACACTCCCGTATATAGTGAAATCGGGACTTTACGTGCTTGCTTCGACTATGAAAAACGGGATTTTTAACCAAGGAAATTGCCAATGTGTTATCAATCATTAACACCACTTTTTGCAATTTCCTTCCGGTCAATTCTGCCAACAATTCACCTACCATTCAGTTTGTCCCGCAGCAGAACTCGACGCCATGTACTCTGCCTCGCATGATGAAAGTGCTATGGTGCATTGCTTTTGTGAGCACCAAGAAATTGGGGCTCCCCCATAATAAAACACATGACCAGTAATGCTTCTTCCACCATCTTCATCAATGTTATGGCTACTATCGCTATACCCGATCAACTCCTTTGATCCACCTCATTTATACCTGATCCCCCATCCAACAGTTCCTTAAATAAACTGAAGAATTTGTTTAATTACTGCCAAATGAGACTTCTTTGGAGTTTGCATATATCTATTAACTATGTCAACCTAAAACGCCAAATCAGGTCGAGTGTTTACCAAGTAACAAAGACACCCAACCAACTTTCGGTACTCCGTTGCATCTGCATCAACATCATCCTCGGCTTTAGACAATTTCACATTGGGATCCATAGGAACACTTTTAGGATAGCAATCCTCTATCCCGGCTTCTTTCAATAACCGTCGAGCATAAGCACTTTGATGGATTTGAATCTCATTCTCCAACTGTGAGACTTCGATTCCGATATAGTAAGTGAGCATTCCCAAATCAGACATTTCAAACTTCTTGGACATCGCAAGTTTGAACTGATTAATATGATCGTTGTTCGAGCCCGTAACGACCAAATCATCGACATACACGCCGACAATAATAATATCGGTTCCAATCAATCTCCGATACACCGCTTGTTCTTTCGAGCACTTCACAAATTTCAAACCCGTTAAAATACCATCAAGCTTGATATTCCATGCCCTCGGTGCTTGTCTCAAACTGTATAAAGCCTTGGTTAGCTTGTAGACCTTGTTCTCCTCCCCGGGTTTAACAAACCCATTTGGTTGAGAAACAAAGACCTCTTCTTGTAGCTCCTTATGTAAAAATGCTGACTTTACATCCAAATGATGTAATTGCCATCCTTCAGTAGCTGCAATGGAAATGAACATAAGTACGGTTTCAAGTCTCGCCATCGGAGCAAAGACCTTGTCAAAATCAACTCCGGGTTGTTGCACATAACCCTTTGCCATGAGTCTTGCTTTATATTTATTAATCGAACCATCCGCATTTCTTTTCACCTTGAAAACCCACTTCAATCTGATAGCTTTAGCCCCTCTCGGTAACTCGGCCAACTTCCATGTGTCATTTCTTTTAATGGATTCGAGTTCCGTTTGCATAGCCTTTATCCGCTCCGGTTTGATTTTGCTTCACCAAAATTCCTTGGTTCACCTTCTTCTAACAAAAGAAGTTCAATGTCCTCCACTTCCGAACATAGGACATAATCATTGAACTTAACCGGTGCGATCATAGCACGTGTAGATATTCTTCGTAGGTTAATTTATGGTTCGTCAAGTGCTGTTGTCGCTAAACCAGTTGCTGCTGGTGTCGCTAAAGAGGTTGCTGAGTTGTTGGAATTAGCAACCAGAATATCAGAATCTGTCGCTAAAGGTGCTGATGGGCTAGCGACAGAAGCTGTCGCTGATTCTGTAGCTGAATTTGGAGATAAAGCTGAATTTTCGTCGCTAATGCTGTTGCTTCCCATAGGATTGGTTACAACTTGCCCAACTCCGGTGTCAATAACCCCGTTCCAATCAACCCAAAATAAACCTGGTGCTAGCTCCATTTCTTCATTGGTTTGACCTGAATTAGACCAAACCCACGTCTTCTTCTCGTCAAAAACCACATCACGAGCTATCACAACCTTCTGGGTATTCGGATCGAACAACCAGTAAGCTTTGGACCCGATCTCGACTCTGATATGCACTAAACTCCTTGAACGGTCGTCAAGCTTCTTCAAGTGAGTGCCCACTATCTTTGCATACACCACACAACTAAATACTTTAAAATGAGAAATATTCGGTATCTTTTGTTTTAACATCTCGTATGGCGTTTTCTCCTTTAGGGCACGAGTAGGAATCCGATTCTTGATGTACGTTGCATGTCAGATTGCCTTACCACATAAGTAATTAAGAACACCCATTGCTTTTAACATACTCCGTGTCATCTCCAATAAGGTTCGGTTCCGTCTTTCAACCACCCCGTTTTGTTAAGGTGTGTATGGTGCCGTTAGATGTCTTCAAATGCCTTCCATGTCAGAAAAATGGTTGAACTCATATGAGGTAAACTCACCACCTCGATCGGTACGAAACGTCTTGATCTTTTTCCCAACATCACTTTCAACCAATTCCTTAAACTTCTTGAAAGCTTCAAACGCCTCATCTTTAGCCTTCAACAAATACGTCCAAACAAATCATGAGTAATCATCGATTAAAACAAACACGTACCTGTTACCCGCTATTGTTGGAGGGGTAATCGGTCCACACAAATCACCGTGCACAAGTTCTAGGGCTCGAGTTGCCCTAAACGCTGCCGAATTAGGAAAGGATTGCTTCGTTTGCTTCCCGACCAAACAAGATTCACATAACTCATTTTCATGGGTAACGCCACACATTCCTTCAACCATCTCCCTCCTAGCCATTAGCTTTATTGACTCAAAGTTCAAGTGGCCAAGCCTAGCATGCCACAACCAACTTGTTCCTTCAATTCGGCTAAGTAAACAAACCGATTTACCAATCTTTAATTGTATCTGGTATAGCCGATTAGGGGAACGAGTCACCTTCATCAATAACCTACCTTGCCCATTATGCATCGCAAGGTAATTATCTTTTATATGAATATCACACCTGTGTTCTGAGGCTTGACCAAGACTAATAATATTGCTTCGAATACTCGGTATAAAATAAACATCCGTAAGAAAACGATGTTCACCACTTTTAGCCTCGAATAAAATTGACCCCTTACCGTTTATATCAACATAAGAGTCATCGCCGAACTTAACCTTTCCCGTGACACGATTGTTAAGTTCAGAAAAGAAAGACTTGTTACCCGTCATGTGATTACTTGTGCCGTTGTCTAGGTACCATTAATCACCATCTTTGGACTCGTAGTTTTCAGGTATAACCTTCTTTTCATTCAAGAACACCGTTTCCTGAACACTCTTCATCATAAACAAAGCAGGATCCATTGTCTCGGATGCTTCGGCTAACTTTGCTTCACCTTGAACTTTCTGTTTTCGATTGGGACACTTATGGACAAAGTGTCCAAACTCATCACATCGATAACATTGAACCTTTGAGAGGTCCCGGGTTTTGCCCTTATGTTCACGGTTTTCCCGGTTTATGGCGTTTTCTTGATGACCGGGGTTTTGACCCGACCTGCGACCACCTCGTCCTCGCCCTCCTCCACGTCCACGACCTCCACGAGTTGACTCACGATCATTGTACCGACTACTTGAGGATTCAGACATTTGAAACATAAGCTTACCTTGGGTTTCAGAATGCATGTCTTCTTCCTGAATCCGCTCCTCGTATGCTTTTAAACGTCCCACCACGTCTTCAAACCCGACAATTTTGAGATCTAAAGTTTGTTCAAGAGAGGCAACAATTTGAAGAAACTTTCTTCGGTGTAGACTTGAAAGGAACTTCTTGACCATCTTAGTTTCCTCGATCATCTCTCCTAAACTCGCCGCCTTCGACACCGTACACGAGAGTTTTGCCACAAACTCATCAATGGTCTCCGTCTCTTTCATCCTCATACCATCAAACTCGTTCATGAGAGTTTGCAATCTCGCCTCCTTAACCTGATCAGCCCCCAGATTAATCATCTTAATCGCGTTCCAAATCTCCTTGGCCGAATCAAAATTACCCACTTGCATGATTGTTGCTTCCTGGATCAACTGATAAATCAACGCAATCGCGATGTTGTTTTTATCATCATTGGTTGCACCCGGATCAATGGTATCCCAAACCTTATGCACGTTTAAGAGTACCTTCATTCGTATTGCCCATACCGTGTAATTGGTAGATGTAAGCATGGGACTTTGGAAAGCATTCGGGTTCCCGCTCGTCTTCATTGTTTCTTTATCACCCATCGTTATTCCTTAAACTGTAACCCCCAAAAAAAAATTGACACAACCTTCTGTTGAACAAAGGAATAAGAATAATAAAAAACAAGTGTTATTATTTTTTCTTCCTTTTACTCCTTGTCGGAAAGAAACAGAAACTCAAATCTTCCTTTATTGACTTCTTTTACAAAGCAACCAATCAAATAATTGGAATTCAAATAATTCCCTTTTGAACGTGATGAAATTTCTTGTTCTTGCAAAACCGAACTCGGCAGCGACTTGGGATGATATAATCGATCACGACGTTGATCAATTAACACGAACCGCTTAACCGTCTCTGATACCAATTGAAGAATGAATTGATAACGGAAATACAAACGAGCACACAATATTTAGGGTAAACCTCACTTATTATTAAACTCAAGAAACTAGCACAAAACTTGAATGCAATAATCCTCTCACAATACCATAACCCTAACATGGCTATGTATTTATAGGGAGATCCTAACTTGGCCAACAAGTAAAGCCCAAATATAAAAATCCCAATTGTAACCCCATAAACTCATTACATCATTAATGAATTTCATAGGCCCAATAGATCTAACCTGGTCACCTACACGTGACGGGCCTAATAAGATAGAAATTACCAACAATTTTCAGTGGCTACGGAAGAAGTGTTTTTGAATGGTATATAATTTGAATCTGTCATTATTTGACCCGACCCATCTTTGTGCTCGCCCTAATTAATCATGGACCTGTCGACGTTTATCTTAATGTTTTAGGTCGCCCATGTATGAACCATGCATGTTTAGTCATTAAACTAAGTAAAAACGTATCATTTTCACTTTTGGTGCCATAAAGGCATAAACACACTAGTTCTTGTCGTTAGTCAAATATAAAATGACAAAAACATTTTTATCAGACTTAATTTCTAAATTGGCTTAGGTTAAAATACGATGAACATACAAAATCAAAAATTAAATAAATATAGTGTTACCTTTTGACATTATGCGTTGGAGAAAAATCATGGATTGGATAGTGCAAAGTCAAGTGTAGGAGGTAGTTTCTTTAGATAAAAATTAAGCGTGTGATGATGTGACGGAAATGCCCATAAAGAAGTATTAACAATTACGTATGACGGTATGAGCTATTAAATTTCAGATTTGTGATGTTTAGACTAGACGTTATTCGAATCAAGATGCTGCATCAATTTTTATTTTTATTTGAGATCGAACTCAAAGAATGGTTAGGAAATAGGTGAACACATCTACGGTTTGAAATATGATTATATTTGTGCATATTAAAAGATCCCGATTCAAATAGCCCACAACTGTGCTAATGTAAATAAAATAAAATCCAAAAGTAGTACGATGTATGGAACTCAGTTTGTGACAACCTTTATTATTCATACAATTTTTAAACACAATTAAACATATATAACACACCATTTAGGCACAGTGAAACCTAAAACTATGTCATCAGTTTTATGTGAAAACCCCATGAATGGGACAATTTATGAAAGAATATCATCAGGTGTGTTGGTTAACACATCGTCGTGCAGTATGATGGATTAAGGATATATACGTATATTTACATTTTTATATACATTCACAAATATATATACATCTATGGGGTAAGGTTAAAATGAAAACTCACTTGAGTTATGAAAACTCTAGAAACTCATTCTCAACCACATGTTTTTAATTAAAGTTTAAATCTTGTGGTTCACAATTAAAGTTAATAAAAAATGTAAACATATATATAACATTTTCTCTCTCCTGAAAACATATATAAAAATTAGTAAAAAAATGTTCAAAAATAGCAAAAAAATGTTTTTTTTCTATTTTTTGATGTTTTGTATTAAATGTAACAACACATATTACGTGTGTAACAAAAAAAAAACAAAAAAAAACGATGTTACATAAGATTTTCATGGGTTTTCACAACTCAAATGGGTTTTCATTTTATACTTCCCCTACATCTATGTATGTTATGTGACCCGCCAAAAGCACTTGGAAATATTTTTTTTATACAAAATATCTAGTCTTTTCATTCATTTCAAAGTTAAAATTCTTAAGAATTAATTCATCCATAACCCACTATACAAACTTGAATTATATAAATACATCAAAAGAATCGGTTATAATATCACCAAGCATTCTTCACTAAATTAACATCTATTAGATAATATACTAAACATGGATTAAATCCCAACCTGTAGACTTGCTTTCTCTTTTTCTTTCCCTCTCAAATCTGGCGCATGGGTGGTGTAAACACAAGGTGAAGTGACAAGTCCATAAGATGAAGTGACAAGGCCATGTGAAGTGTGAACTATTAAAGAACTCTTGGTTAATAAAGAACCACTTTGACTTTTCTTGAACACCGTTATGCAAATATGGAACCACACTCATCCTCCCTATACTTTTCTGTTTTGTGTGTATAAAGAAACACAACGCTTGGTTCATGTTGCTGCAACATGCCTTGGCCATGGATCTCCATAAAACCTATCCTAGCCATTCATTGTAAGGTACTTCACACGGATTGAGTGCTACTCTACAAACAGCCATTCACTATTTCTTTTAAATTGCAAACCACCTGTTTCCCTCTTTTGAAGCCGTGAAAAACTACCCATGGCAGCAGTTCATGGTTTGGTGCAAGATAAGCTAAGTCAACATCATCAGCAGCTCATGTCCAACTACAACAGTCAACTTGAGATGATGATACTTCTGACCCTACACCTCCGAATCGTGATTCTCCACTTAGAGATGAAACTTCTATGCCTTCCTTAAAATCTTCAACTGATTTCACTCAATTCGGATGAGGTTTCGACTTTCAAACCAGCTTCATGACCAAACTGCTCAGATTTCTGAACTGCAGTTAGATCCCGAGACTATTTTCATGTTTGAGGTATCAAATGAACTTCAAATTAATTTATTCCTTTTCTACTTTCTTGGAATTCATTTAAGTAAAACATATCCAAATTTCAGCCACATTGGAGCCCGTTTGCACCCTCAAACCTGTCCAACATTCTACACTTTTCTTTTAGCCACCAACTCAAACATACATGCATCCATCATCAAGAGCTTGTAAGATCAAGTTTTTAAAAGGAATTCAAGGTGTGGTAAAGCTTCAAGATATTTTCTTTCCATAATTCTTTCTCCTTTCTTGTGTAAAGTGAGTATCTACATCTGTTTGCTTATTTATTTTACAAGTAAACAAGTTACAGATAAAATACCACCAAAGAAAAGTGTTTTCCTTAAGGAAATACAATCAATCTTATGAGCACACAACACAAAACAAAATGATAAATATTGGACAAAATCTTGAAAATAAGCATTTAAACAGTTTACAGACTTATTAGTCAAATGGTAAGACAAGTACACATCAAAGGAAAATGTCAAAAGTTGTTAAAAAGTTGGGCATATGATGTGACATTCGTCAATTTCGGGTCTTGTTTGTATTCGTTTTTGTATTTGTTTATTATGTAAACCGACCCGATTTGTAAACCGAAGCTTATGCTATAATCAAAATGATGGATTTATGTTACAATATTGTTTCACACTTGTTGGGTCTTAAAAACATCCTATTTTTATTTGTATTTTTATTTATTTATTTATTTATTTTTTTGTTGTTTTGTGTTTTTGTCTTGATCCATTTTGCATGAAAACTCTTGTGTCTCACACCCATATTTGACCACCAACATTACCCTATACCTTTCCTCTTCATTTTTCCTTGCTACAACTCAAAAAAAAAAAAAAAACTCTCTCAAACATCAAAGATTCAAGGTTATCTTCTTAAGTGTTCTTGAAGGATTTTGGTCTTTCATCTTAATTAGTTTATGTAGCCTTATTAATACTTGTTTATGGTTGTGCAACATATATATAATATACACCCCTTGTTTACCTTTGGTAGTTAGTTTTCTGATTCCGGTCGGTGAGGTTTCGGACCCCATAAGGCAAGGCTTCATGGAGGACTTCGTGTCCTTGATATATATACATCTATATAACTTGTTCATACATATTAATCTTGCTTATTTTAGTTTGTTGGTCATGTTTACAAGTTCCATGGTTATGGGTTTTTAAAAGTCTATGCTTCGGTTTAACCGTAAATAGCTCTAAACCGTAAACCGAACTTTGTTACTAGTTTTGTTTGTTTAAACATACTTAGTGTTAGATCTAAGTTTCTAAAATCATTTTTACAAATTCTATGGTTATGGGTTTGTAGAATCTTACATCGGTCTTAACCCGAAACACGATCCGAACCGAAAACCGAACTTTTGTTTAAAGACTTTATTGTTAACTTTTGGTATTTTTTTATTTGTACATTATTATATAAGTTCTTTAGTGTTTGGACATGTGGAAACCATATATGAACTTGTTGTGAGATGGAAACCGAACCAAACCGATTCTTGCTCGCTTAAGACACACAAGTGTGTATTTTTTTAGCCATCAAGACTTGTATATTTCTTTAAAAATAGTTACAAATTGATTTTTAAATATTTTCTTAAGTACTTGGAATGTTGGATCCAACTTGATCTCATAACAAAGTTTGGACCGACAAAACCGAACATTCGCTTAACGTGCGTTGTTAGTTCTAAAACAATGGAACTACATACTTGGTTAAGTCTTATTAAATTTTATTGAGTTATCTCATAACATTCAATATTTTGGAAAGTTGACTTTGGGTTTGACCAATTATCAAGACCCGAACCGACAACCCGAACACTCGATAAAAAAAACCTGTTTTAGTATATTTATTCCAAAGGGATTTGCATTCTTGCATTTTACCCACCTTATTACTTAACATAGGTTGAGTAAATATTAAGGTTAGATACTTTAACCCGGTTTCGAGCAAACTTACATTTTTAAAGGGTTATTATTATAAATTCTTAAATAGTCACATTTTAAACCTTGAACTTTAATTGTTTGCATTTCTCAACATTTATTTTGTTTAAAGACCTTCAAGACAACCTTTCTAAATTCAAGACTTCTTTTCTTTTTAGGCATTGTGCGTTAAACTCGTCGTTCCGACAAATCTCCAAATTATCATCTTTCAAGTTTACCACTTGAAGGTGAGTACTTCATACTTCATTTTCCATCTTTTATTTTGGGGGTGACATTTCATACTTATTCAACAAAATGCTTTATATTTGAATCTTAAACCACAAACGTAGTTGTATACTTTACCTAAATAATTGCTCGATTTGGTGTTTTATGCTTATATGCCTATGTGTTTATCGCTTTTGGTTGGTGGAACTATAAAATCCTAGACTATTTGGCATCCCCTTATAGCAAGGTGTCGTTAACGTAATGCAATTAACGATAACTATAAAATCCTAGACTATTTGGCATCCCCTTATAGCTAGGTGTCGCTAATGTGTTTAGCGATATCTATTTATCCAAATTACCACTTTTATTTATCGTTTCGTATGCAAGTTTTGTGGCTATCTTTATTATATACTAATATGATCAAACTTATGAATTGCTCACCGACCTTTGTGTTGACAAACTTTATTTTATGAAATGTTGCAGGTTTGCATCTTGGTTGATTTATGATTGTGAAGAAAACGACATCAAAGACCTTAGGATATTAGTAAAAATGAACAATATCAATTTGCCATATTTTGTGATATCTTGTTTATGGTTATTTTATGGATAATTGTTATGTGACATTTTCGATGTTGTGAAATGAAATGAGTTTATTAAATACTGTCACTTTAATTAGTGTCATGTGCTTATGGACAATCGTTACACCTCGGCATGTTCCGTCGCCTTTGGTCGGGGTGTGACATATGACATGACAGCATGCTGGCAGTTCCCATGTCCAAATTTACAAGGCCATAACTAGGTCATAGCATAACAAAATGGATGTTTTAAGAGTCTAAAATAAACTTTGAAGAGTCCGGTTTCCAACCCAACTGATTTCGTGCAATTTGGATGAGTTTTGATACCCCAAACTGATATTACAAAACTATATGTCAAAACTGTCCTTTTGATAATAGATTATGACCCCACTAAGGGCTCCATAAACCGTTCCCAACTGATCCAAATTGCATGATTCAGTTTTCAATAGTAACATTATGTTTAAGGTTAAAAGTTTGTATAGAAACGTCGTATGAATATGTGTTTAGGTCAGTCAACTATAGTTTTTTTTTCAAGACTATCCAGAAAAGTCACTCTTGAACTTTGGTGTAATAATACATAGTTTTGAGAGCCTTAAACATATCCAAAATTCATGAATTATACTTTTCTGCAAACCTAAGGCACGTGGATACACATTATATTAATTTCATCCCCAAATTAATTCGGTTGGTTAGTCAAAATGACGTAACGCGAAAGACCTAAAAACCTAATAATTCTATTAAGAATGGAACCATTAAAATAAAAGAGTTTGTCACTAGCTGCTAAAAACCCTAACACAACCCACATATAAAAACTTATATATATGATTATTAATGCACATAGCATTTTTATATCTTATGTCTGAATTAAAATACACATATGCAAAGCCTTAACTAAACACAAATCATCAATGGTCCATCGGGACATACACTAAACTAAATACATGTATCATTGAACCTAACAAATTGGGTGGACTTTATGCACGATCAACTTGTAAGTTGATATTGTATCTTGAGATTCTAAGAAAACGTAAATGATTAGGTCACAAATAGGGAAATCTTACGTTAACTTCGAAATTAGCTAGCACGTCCATTTGAAAACTCTAAGGTGAGTTGCACGACCAGTATTTCATTTTTACTATTTTATAAACTTTGGGGGGGGGAGACATACATGAACGTATTTGTTTAACATGGCCGAACTCATTTGAGACGATAACTAAAGAACAAGACATCTGATCTTTATGTGAACATGAGTGAACGCGGCCCTCAGGTGGTCTTGGATCACACACGTACTATAACCATTAACTATGGACTTAGCCGAGGATTATGTGAATAGTACTATTGGGACCGACCTCCCCACCCAGGGTTAGTCGCACTAACCGCATGATCCACATGGTCGTCTAGATGCAGTGTAATCTAACGCTTTACCGTGATGGCACGATGTTTGGCAAATCATTGATAGGCTTGGTTATAGGCTCATGATTCAGCATATTAATTTGTATATTTAGTTAGTCTACGGGGGCTACTTATTTTGGTTATCGTGCTTATCATAATCATTTTCATTAAAGAGGCTTAACACAAACATAAACTTATTAATAAAGGTCTTCATGAGAAAAACGCTTTTACTTATAACCATGAGGTCTACATTATGTTTTCAAGGATACGTTTTCATACATTATGCCCATGTCCATATCGTTTTTAAGGGTATATTTTCATACATTATGGCTACGATAATGGGAAACAATTTAATACTAATACATTTTCAATGTTTTTATGAGAAATAGTTTTTTGTTGTGACTACAAAACCTGTGAACTCACCAACCTTGTGTTGACACTTTTAAGTATGTTTTTCAGGTAATTTAGGCACAACCGTACAACTGGAAAGCGTCATAGGAAAGCATGCACGCAAGGGTCGGATACATATTTTGGATGATTTTACTTGCATGTCCCGACGTGTAACATCCTGGAAAATTCCATATTTATTTTGGCTAAAAATGTCAACTTTGAAAGATGAGGGATCAAAAATATTCTCAAGACAAGTAATGGGAAAAATGAGATGAGAAAAATAAGGCATCGCATGTTAAGAAAGTAAGAAAATCCATCCCACATGGAAAGATAGAAGAAAGTTGAAGCATTCCACTTGGGTATAATTAAGAAAGAAAACTTTCATCCCATATGAAAAGAAGGAAGAAAATGGAAGCTCTTTATAAGGAAGAGAGTTTCCATAGTAATATTCTTACGTGACTAATCACTCACCATAGTCCTAGCGGAGGGTGCGAAGCACCCAACGTGCACACGCACGGGCTCAGGCGATGGGCGTAATGTGGCGTTTTGATGGCGCACTTTGCACTTCGCACGCTCGCATTAGTATTTTTGAAAGTGGAAGGACCAAAAGAGTATATTCTAAAATCCTTTCCTTCGCGTTACGCTAAAGACAAAATACATAAACCGACCTTAAGTTGCTACACGCTATGCGAATTACCAGTTTTATTCCTTCGCGCTACACGAAGTACCCATTCTGCATGCATGACACGTGTGGACACGTGGTGCCACGTGGCAACCTGCCAGATGACTTCGCGAGACGCGAACGACTGGACTCTTGGTCCTTCGCTCTACGCGAAGTAGCATGAAATCAGCTTTAAATAGGATTGTTAACAGCTTGTCCATTTCATACCAAATACACACTACTTTCACACGTTTTGTCTCGGGAAGCATGCCAATCTCGTAGAACGTGCCAAGCTCCGAAATTCTGACAGTTTAAGCTCTAGAACGCGATAGAGAGTAGAAGTGCTGCTCCATTAATCTTAAGCGCCTAACTTTAAATACCCGTGTGAGGTAGGGGTTCCGCTTAAGTATTATTATTTTATTATTATAATGGCTTAGACCATAGTCAGGGTATAGCCTGAACCTAGATTACAGATAAACATAATATAACTTTTATAAGCAAAGGTTATAGTCAAATTATTTTTTCTTCATGATTAAGAAACAAAAGCATTCACATACAAAAGTTATAGTTAAAATAATATTTTTTATTGATTAAAAAATATAATATTCACATATAAAGGTTATAGTAATGTTTCTTCTTAAACAGAAACCTAGTACAGATGTTTCTTCCTGAAAAGAAACATAGCATATAATTGATAAACAAACAAAGGGACTAAAGGTCCAAATGTTTTACACAAACAAATGATTTGTCGAGGTTAAAGCTATACAAAACAGACTATGGGTCCAAAGCTAGATCGTTTATCTAGATATTTATACAAAGGTTATTCTCGTACTGTAGGTCCGAGATAACAATCAATCAAACAGAAATCAGAATTAGAAAACAGTATCAGAATTCAAAAACAGGAATCAGAAACAGAAAGTGATTATAGGCAGGGATAAGTAACCGAAACTAATCATAAACAAGAATCAGTATCAGAAACTGATTACAATCAGAAAAGGTGAATACGCCCTAAACTTTACAAACACTTTTAGAGTCAGGCTGTTTCATAGGATTTATGAATCCTAAAATCCTTGTGTTACAATAATAAGAAGCGAGCATACTCAGATTAAGAGTATACATGTGTCTGGATCCATTCATACATGGTGACTCGGAGTTCCCTGAGGCCATGCATATCATCAAACATGCCTCTGGAAGTCTACAGGACTGTTTAGAGAAATGATATTGTGTATATGTTTTAATTGTACATGTACTTAGGGTAATTTTATCACAATTGAGTTGGGTGCCTAATGAGTTGTCACAAAGGTATTATTGTTGCTTTCACAATGATATTGAAAAGATTTTACAACAGAGTCAACGTCATTCACCGGCTGTGTGCTGACAAATTTTTCCTCCACATCTCAGGGAAACAGTGAAAGCTAGAACAGACAAGCAAGACAGATTATAAGATTGGAGATATAGTCATTAGACATTATCTGATGGCTCAGATATTTTATTCAGGATATTATGAAGAACCATATTTTCAAAAGACATGTGTTTGAATTATCAAAACGGGTATTCAAATCCCGAGATTTAAATATAATAATATTATTTTTAAAAGACTTTTGCTCACACTTTATCAAACATGATTTATAACATTAAATGGGTATTTGAACCCAACATTTTTATAAAAGAATATTTTTTCAAAAACTTATGCTAAAACAAACCTACAACTCTGATATATTTACAAAACAGATACCAACTAACTGGTGTTACACATAGGCCCTAAGTCAAGGCGTGACACAACGTGTTGGGTCATATGAGTGAAATCTTAGAAACAATGTCTTTTCATAAATGTTCTAATACTCAAACTTGATTTTGGGATGTAAACTCTAAATTTTAAACTTTGTATCTAATTGTGTGTTAGTGTTTACAATAACCATATGCTTTGACAACAATGTCCGCCGCCCCTCGTGATTCCGCCAAGGTGGGGGTGTGACACAGTTACATATCAATACGAATTGCATTTGTCATTAGGAAGCTTCGGAGCAATAGTTTTCTTCACTTGATGGGTGTTGCCATAATAGGGATTTATACGTAACAGCTGCAAGAAAAACTTATTCATGAACATTGAATAACCAAATAGTCACCAAATTCAGAGCCAATCTATCTATACTAATAAAAGACTACCACTTTTGTCACTTGTCAATCTCATAGCACTTCTTACATTTTTTTCAACCAATTTTACTATATGGTCCTTATCTTTTAAACCATCTCAATAAATGAATTCAATATTTTTATTAAATGTAAATCCTAACCAGTTCGCTTATTAACATTAATGGTGAAATAAGAAAATAAGGAAATATAAAAATTGATGTTGCAGGTATGTTAGAATAAAATTTTAAAGTCACGGGTAATTGCAAATAAAGAAAATAAAGATGCATCATTGCCGAAGAATTTGGATTTGTATGGTAAACTACAAATTGTTTTTAAACTGGGATTCGGGAAAAAGTGCATAACTTTTTATATAAGATTGGTTTCAAATTTAGATTTAATAATTTTCTCATATGCATTTGAAATCAAGAAAATGTGTATTTTCTTAATTTTCTCCAAACATTTTGTATAAATATTGCAAAAATGAAGAATCTATCTACTCTAATAAAAGACTGTCACTTTTGCCACTTGTCAATTTCATAGCTCTCCTCACATTTTTTTAACAAATTTTAATATATGGTCCTTATCTTTTAAGTCATTTCAATAAATGAATTTAATGTTTTTTTAAATGTATATCTTAACCAATTCATTTATTAACATTAATGGTGAAATAAGAAAATAAGGAAATATTAAAATTGAAGTTGCAGGTCTGTTAAAATAACATTTTAAAATCACGGGTAATTGCAAATAAAGTAAATAAAGGTGCATCGTTGTCGAAGAATTTGGATTTTTATGGTAAACTACAAATTGTATACCGACCAATACAATCACAAATGTAGTGTACAAGGAAGGTTTTACTTATTTTTAACATATTTGTGTAATCTTAATTACGTAATTTCTGTAATTTTAATGTAAATTATAATTGTATTAACAATATATGATCATTATATTCACTGTATTTATCTAATGGTTAAAATTTAAAATTTTGCATCAATTACCGTGTAATACACGAGCCTCAAACTAGTATCTTTAATAAGTAGGTACCAACCGAAGATGAAAACATAATTTACCTTCAATTAATGGAACTTCCACACCCATTCGTCCCATAGACGTTCAATAAGAACACAATTAACATCTGTTGTATGTGAAAATATTTGACGGCATGCATCATATGTTAATGCCTATTAGTAAAAAAAAATCAGACAAGACAAATCATTAACTTGACCAATGGTTGTGTTTTAATTTTACGATGATAATAATAATATAGCTTGAAATCAAAGTTGTTTGAAGTACCGTTAGTTGTAAGGACGAATCATAAAAGATATAAAATCCAGGATGATCCATCTGCAAGACATTCAAAATTGGTATAGTAAACAAAGAAGATTAGTAGATGTATCTGTATGTGTAATGGATTTACATATAAAAAAAATATCATAAAAAGAAGACTGCTAGAAGACAAACATTAGAAACGAAAATTGACAGTCAGTCACATTTTTGTTTACTTTAATATAATTAGTTATCGTAACACATAAGGTAAATACCTTTTAGTGTTTAAATATCGAAATGGACAATTACAAAAAGTTATGATTTACAATTTGGGTTTTCAAAGGTGAAGTTATGAGTGTTTTTACGAGAATTAGAATTATAATTAAAAGAGAGATAGTTAAGGCAAAATATAAGCGTCTAATTACTCCATATTACATTTAAAATTGATGCAAACATGTTTGCCTTCTTATTGGTCTACGTTGTCATAACTTTTATCAATTTTAAATTTCTTTTATGACGGTTATTTTTCTTTTTTTTTTTTACGTATTCTCCTATAACCGCCATAACTTCCTACACGTTGCGACTCAACAACGTCACCACCACTTCCCCCAGCGTCAAATACCCTATATAACCCTCCCACATCATTTATTCGTATCCTTTGGTAATCATTATGTGTATAACTCAGCCACGAAACAATTTTCGAAACCGAAGCCTTAACGTAGGAACTAAAAACAACTTAATTCAAGGGTTATGCACTCTGTCGGTGGTTTCGTTCAGGCGTGCCATTTCACATCCCCGCATTTAAAAAGACGGGGTTACGGCGTATGGCGGTTTTCAGAAACCGTCGCATTGCTTCATCAATAAAGAAAGTAACCGTCACAATTAATGGATCGGCACCGTCATATGATGTACCGTCGTAATTTCCTACCTCATAAGCGTCTTCTTCAATCGTCACCACCACTTCCCCCACCGTTACATACCCACTATACAACCCTCAACCATCGGTCAAATTCCTCAACATTATCACTATCATTCGAAAAAACGGATGCAATCAAATGGACATCCTGAATCACACGAACGCTCATGTTTACAAACCGCTTTCAGATCGATCTGCCATGTATGAAAAACTACTGCGAGAGAGCAGATTTATGAGTCTGCACACCCTTTTATTTAGAGTTTCGTATTTTTTAATATCCGGTGATTTCAGGCGATCACATCGTGTTTAACCGCGTGACTCATGATATGCAGTTTCGAGTTAAATGATATATTTTTCGTTGAATGATTTTGATGATTTATATGGACTGATAAACGCCGCTAACGTGGTCGACGGAAAATATGAACATGGCCGGAAAAACGTTGGGAACGGGGAAGAACGTGTTATTCATATATATCTTATTTTCACTTTTGGAATTTATGAATCAGATCTTTATCTTCACAATAATTTTATTAAATAATAAGTTTTTTTTCAAGGTTTAGATCGATCATAGGTTTTGTTGAATAATGAAAGTTTTACTAAATAACTTTACATGATATATTTTTTTTTTTTAAGAAAAAAATTTTTATTCAAAGGATTTGTGGTGTTTTTTTCCTCAACAGTTAAGTTTTGCTAATTTGTAGTCCAAATTAATAAGTGAATAGTAATAGTTTGTAATTTTTTTTACTTAGTGGAAACCAAAACTAAATATGCTTAGTTGAGTTTAAAGCAAACCAACCCAAATGGACTCAGTTTTATTTATTTATTTTATAAACAAAAATAAAAAGACTACTATTAATTTGATGTTAAAATTTACAATATTTGGTGCAACACATTTAGAAAGAAATATTAAACCACTACAACTTTTCAGTAGAAAAACAAAACTCAAAAACAATTTTTTTGTTGCAAGGTGGAAAATACAGACAAAAAATAATAATAAATCTAAGCTCAACTATCTATGAAAAATAATCAACTTTAACTCTTTTATTGTTATGCAAAGAGATATTATATCACAAATTCACGATCTATTATCACAAATTTTATAGATAACTATTGTATGCATACTATTTTATTGAGATATAATACCTGAGTCAAATCAAATGAATATGATGTATGTAATCAAACAACAATTGCACTGCCGCAGCGCGCAGGTAATATTACTAGTTTAAATAAATGAAGAATTTGTACAATTTTTAAGTCTTAATTAACATGTGAGTATAATAGCAAGAACTTCAAATTTCGGCTATTTCGAGGAATCCGAAATGTATAACCTACGTTTAGGAAAAATAAGCATCTCCCAACATAATACTTAGAATACTTATTTAATTTTAATAAGGATTTTTGCATATATCCCCTCATTAAGCCCTCTTAATTACATATTTTCCCAATGTTAAAATCCTAATTACATATTTCCCCTTTTAGCATGCAATTACCCTTTTATCCTTATGTGACAAAATTTGTTCATATGCCACCCATGTAAATAAGTCTTTAATGTCACACCCCAACCTAAGGCGGAAATGCCGGGGTGTGATCCGATTGTTCACAGCTCGAAGATACTATCATAATATAAATGTGACAATATCTATTTAATTATTTTATTTCAAATGTGCACACAATATTCAAATACAACAAACAATTCAAATAAATGTATATATAACAAGTTAAATTCATGTTTGTCTTCAATAACCCTAAGATCTTTTCTAAGTGTCCGAACTTCAACTCAAGCAACCTGTATATGCGTAGAAAACAGAGTCTGTCAACAACACATGTTGAGTGAGTTTATAACCAGTTTTGCAATAAAATAATGTTAATATAATAAATATGAGAAATAAGCAAAACGTAATAAATGCGGTAATGAAATCAAACCACGAGCAAATAAGTTGCTGATTAAACCATTGCCAAGCGAATCGGGCGCCAGTGAACCAACCATGAGCAAATAATAATAATAAGACCGCCGAGCGTTGGTCAATGAGAACCCTCCACAAGGGGATATGTCAAACGAATGCACATAAACAAGTAAGCACATAACAAGTTTATTTGATTAATCACACACAATTACACGTTTGCTATTTTATATATATATATATATATATATATATATATATATATATAATATATATATAGTATGATATACGCATATGTCCCCAAAACGTTTTAGAAAACCGACCTTAGATTAAAGGCAAGTGATTAATAATTAAGATAAACGAACTAAATATTAAGCGAGTCGTTCACTATGCGTCGAACGACATTAATGATCAGAACCTGAAACTTTGAGATATGATAATATAAGTAAAAACAAACTTAATGCCGCTGGAATCAATCTAAACGAACGTCTAGAACTTTCGGTTATGTTATATTTAATATTTAAGCGAGTTGGTACTGACCAGAATCCGACCAGCGAGTCGGAAGTCGGGTTTTAGTCAGTAGCCTTAAAATTTCGTTACAAGAATAAAAGTCTTCTGGACCGAACGTTGAGTCCGACCAGAAGTATGAGAAAACATTAAGTCAAACTTGTTGACTGTTTTGCCATCTAACGAGTTTTAAACGAATTGACCAGTCAACACCCTTCAATCTCATAAATTGATTGAAAGTTATTGACTAGGGAATGTATATGAATGATCTTACAGTTTACAACTTACCCGAAAAGTGAAGGAATCAAGGGAAACGATGAGTCAAAGGTTGGTGCATAAGCAAAGTCAAACTTCAAGGCTCGTATCTTCAAGTAAAACGTCAAAAACCGAAGGATATGGTGATGGTCAAAGGAGGTGACGGCTGAGAAGGCTCCTCTAGGGTTTAGAAATGATTTGTGGCAGAGAAATAATGATATGTTTATATAGGATTCACTAAAACGAACTAAATATTGGCTTTTTACTCGATTAAGTAAGAATATATGTCTTAAAGGAAAGAATCATCAAAATATTCATAAAGATCTGATCTTGGGCAGAGGAAAACGAATTAGAACTTGTATTTTAGTTATATTATGATTACTTGGTCTTTACTTCTCTCAAATATGCCTAATATAATCGATTTTATACCAAAACGAGCTAAGGAAATGAGATCGGAAAACAAATACGCACAGATCGTCCAAGGCGCCGCGTGACGGGGGGTGTTGATGGTGCCCACACAGCGTTCTGGCTACCATAGTGTGGAGAATTGATTTTTGACGATATTGGTCCTTGAAGTTTGATTATTGGTCAACTATTGAACTTTTTATGATGTAAATAAGATTTAAACTATATATAGATCATGAAGGACCAATAGTGAATATAGTTGAACTTAGATACTTATAAACATTTGATTTTTATTAATAATAATGATCTAAAAATGATTCGTTCATAAACGAATACGGGTTTAGAAAATCCAGAATGTTACATTTAAGTAGTTCATTAAGGGTAAAATTGTAATATACGAAAATTCGTAAAGATAAAATACTAAAATAATATGTCGATTATGCCGATAATTGAAGATGTAATGCGTCGTTTAACGGATAGTATGTTAGTGGCAAGTAACCGAACAAATTTTAAGCATGAATTTTATTTTAAAATGTGTTTGTAATTTAAAAATATCAATACTAATAATAACAAGAAGTTAAGTAAATTTTTTTTATTGTTGCAAGATTTAAATGAAATAAAATTTTAAAGTAGAAGGGTGATTTGTGATATTTCTTAAAATTTGATTATGAAGAAACTTATCATCCCATGACTACATGAACTTGATCCTAATCTGTTTCTCAACCGCTGAAACGAAATTTGGGGTGCACAACTTGTTTAAGTATATGATCTTGTCATCAAAAACCCTAAATCACATCCTCCCGTTTTTAACTACCACCCATGTAAATAGCTAGAAACGACACCGGAGCCGCCACCCCTCGGACACAGATTTGCTTTCCAGGTCTGTTCGATTCATGAACCAAGTACTTAAGTTCGGTTTGTTCCCTCAAATTCATCTTCCATGAAATTTAATTCGGATGTATGTTGATTCGTTTTGGTGATCACCGAAGCCTGTGGCGTTCCAGGGTTACCACGCTGTTGCCTCCTTGATTTGCTCATGTTTGACTACATATGGAGGTGATTGAATCTGGTCTTTTATTTATAGTTTTGATTATAAGTTCTAGGATATTGATCGATTCCGGCGACAAAGTTATCATTTAATCTAAAATTGAGATGTGAAGAACATGCTAATAATTTCAATACATCAAGAATTATGTTTGTTTTCTGTTTGTTTGTCTTAAGACTTGTGATCGACACAATACGTAGGTTAACTACTATATCCATGAACTACTACTACTTTCTTGTTTACACCATGAAATCATACCCCAAGAGCACTTTTAACATAAAAATAATACTAAGTTTTGAATATGAAGGATATTAATATCTAAGTTGGCTGATAAGTCAGTACGTATATTGATTGTAGTTTTCGTAACTTATAATATAATATGCTTTGTTATTGAAGAGTGAAACTATTTTATTAAGTATTCATTCAAGAGACTATTCAACAGGAGAAAAAGAAAACTTGGTATGATTTATGGAGAGCGATAACTTGTTGTATCGTATAAAAATATTAAAAGCTTTTGTCGCCGGAAAAGCAATAAGTAAACACATTAAAGTTCTATAAATCTAATTCGAACCATAAATAAAAATGTAGATTTTCAGTTTGGTTGAAGACAATTTGATTTGTTTGCTATGTGTAAGGTACGGTTTCTGGTTTCTTTCACCCATAGTATTAATTATATTCCGTTACTTCGTAGTACGGTTTCTGTTTTCGTTCACTTTTAGTATCGACTCTATTCCGTTACTTTGTAGTACGGATTTTCGTTATGCGTCGGTTACATTTTGAGTTTAGTTATTTTATATAATATATTTTTGTAGCATGCAATAGATCATATATTTTGTACTCTTTGTTGTATGTTCCTGTTTGAATATATTTAATTATATGCTTTTAGCTTTAGTTCTCTGTTACCCGAGCATTTTCTGACTTGTCGTTGGGGCGTCAACGACATGGCACTTGTCATGACAGTGCGTAATTAAAGTTCACGGCGTCTCTAACTAGTACTCGTGTAATATTAGGGCCACTTAGGGGCGTATGGATCGATCCTAGTTCTGTTCTGATTTCTGACTTCTGACTTCTGGGGGATGGAACAATGCTTGTACGCCACACGTACCATCTCATAGGTGCATGGATTAGCTAGCTGTGTACCCCTCTGTTTCTGGCTCTGGGTGCTTCTGTTTGACACGAACTGTTTTATTATTATTACATCACGGTCGTGTAGTTTACTATCTGTATATGCTTCTGTTCTGATATGGGTTAATATGTTTATATGTATGCATCTGATTACGTTATGACCGTGTTTTGGATTATGGTTTTAATTATGTAATGCATTTGCTTCTGTTTCGCTGTGGATTTCGAGTTTGTGTTCATATTAGTATTAGTGTCAATTCAGTCCTTTCTTCGGTTCAATATATGTGGTGTTTTCCGTATGTTTGTTTTTTTACATGTACTATTGTTCTTTCCGTTACTGGAAAATTTTTGGCTCAGCCGTGTTTTCTTTGCCTGTGTTTTTCTTATTTGTTCACGGATAATTCGGGAAATCATGGGAATTAGTGATGAGAGAGAGTAATAAAGTTCAAGATTTTTGAAGACTATAAATGTTTTCGGTTATCTGATGAAATTAAATTTGACTTTGGCTTTTATGAGTTATGTTTTGATATCTGTAAAGGTGACACGTCAGCCTGTTCCAGGGTGGGGTGTTACAAAAATCGTCAATTTTTTTAGTTAATTTTAATGAAATGGGGAAATATGTAATATATATGGTTTAGAGGGGGGAAATATGTAATTGATTTTTAAGAGTTAGGTAAATATGTAATAATGGAACTTAAAGGGGGGATATATGTAAATGCCCCATTTAAATATATGCTGAAAATAATACATTGATAACATGGGTTAGGTTATAATAGGAAATACAGTTTTTGTAGGAAGGATAGGAAGTAATCTTGTCCATTGATTTTGTACATGAAGGGTTGAGATTAATTTAGGAGGAAATCAAGTGTGAACATAAGGGAAAGGGTATAAAAGAAATAACATATTTGTTGAATTTCTCTCTCCACATGCAAGGCATTTGTCAAATTCCCCCATCATTTTTAAATGTCCATAACTATTTTTTACAACGTTTTTATTGAAAAACAAATTCACCATAATAACGAGTGTCTTTTTATCTTTTATATGAGTACCATATTGTTATATAAAAATTGAAAAAAAAATAAATGGGTTTTTACAAATTGTGTTTTACCAAAATTGTGTTTTATAAAATTGTGTTGTACAATAGTATTTTTCATTGTGTTTTTTACATTGTGTCATACAATTGTGTTTTTTATTGTGTTTTTATCATTGTGTTTTTTTATTGTGTTTTTTTCCATTGTGTTTTTCATAGTGTTTTCCATTGTGTTTTTTCGAACTTTTCCGGCGAGGGTAGTGGCGGTGGGTGACGGTTGTGGTGGCGGTGGGCGGTGGAGTGGTGGTGGTTGTAGGAGATAAGTGAAGATGTAATTGGGTTTTTGAAATTAATGTAAGTGAGTTTTGAGATTAAAGTAAGTGGGTTTTGATATTAACGTGTTAGACTAAAATAGTCTCATTCCTAACCTTCTTAGAAAAATCAAACTTCTTATTTGAACCTAAACCTTGATAACATTATTAATTTAAATAAGAAATTTTAGTCAATATAGTTTTACATTTTAGTAATTATTGATCTTAACATTTAATTGTAATTAATTAATAACATAATTTGATGGTTACAACGCATGACATGACCTCGTAAGAAAATGTGTTGTACACGAACAACCATATCCAAAGATGTAAAACATTTGATAATTTACATAAAGTTAAATATTTTAAAATGACAAGGAAATAAAACTTAAACCTTTATTATAATGATTGCAAGTCAAGAGTAACATAAAGAAAACATAAAACCAATCATAGAACTCATAAACTCGAAAATTAAAAATAACATAAAAGTGACTCAATAAAATAATGACTCACTGGTTCAAACGAATTCATAGTCCTCTGCTTCCGTGCCCTTAACATCATTCTTAGGCTTGCCATTTTCGATAGCCTTGTTAGGCTCCGTTTCAAAAAGGTTAGGCATCCCGTCCTCGATAGCATTGTTATGCTCCTTTACAAACAAGTTTTTTATATATTCATAGCAACCACCACATAATGCAACTAGTATCATGTTGGGGGATTTAGTGACACAAGGAAAAACATGATTTATCTTCCAGAATATCAACCTTTTGGTCACTTTTTTGTGACAAATATTCTCTGGTCCTTAAAACCGAAGCATGCTTTTTACCCTTCAAATGTAGTTCAAGCTGGTCATGACTGTTGCAAACATTTTCATAAGGAATGAATTTAATTCTGGTTTGCTAGTGGAGCCTTCATTAGACGTTGCAGCCTACAAAAATAGATAATAGTTTTAACATAAAATGAGACGCAAATTTGTTTGTTTGTGGAAGAATGTAGGTTGAATTGCTCCATATTCTGGCACACGATAATGCACAAATCACATGGAATCAGTTCGTCAGGCTTGCATCCATTGTGAATAAAAAATGCTTTCTCAAGATCTACTACAATATAGAGAAAACGAAGTTAGAATTTTGGATACTAGAAAAAGGATAATATAGTGGAAGTAAGTACCTTTTATTTATAGTGAAATTTTATTGACTGAAATGTAATCTATATATAAAAAATGAATACTTGAATTGATTTGTTACATAAAAGGTTGCCCTCATTCGTTATATAGTGATGAACTCATTCGTTAAGGCATGCCTTAACGAATGAGCCATTCGTTACATTAACACAACGAATGACCTCAATCATTCGTTATACATTACATAAGACGAATGGCCCTCATTTGCTTGTCTCATTCGTTAATCTTGGTTAATGAATGACACTTACAATTATAGCGAATTTGACTCATTCGTTACTAAGTAACGAATGAGCCTTACAATTAAGGCGAATGGGCTTAATAACATAATTACCAAAATGCGCTTTACATTATAAACTAATTTAATAATAATAATAATACAAAGACCGAGACGCTCGAATCGTGTATCAACATGCTGCAATGCAAACAAATCACAGCTGCAATCCAAACACCTATGCAGTAGGAGGTGATGCAATACAAAAGAAAAAGTCACATCAACATATAGAATAACAAGAGCTGCAGAATGATACTAATGTTCCTTTAAATTGTCAACAAAAGTGCAGTTACATAGAGAAGCATAACAAAATTGTAGCTTAAAGCACATTAATTTCAAACAAGGCAGCATTTCAACAACCTTTAATTAAAAATAAAATAAAACCAACACCCACAAGGCTACAGAAGGCTACAAACTGAATTTCATGGAACCCAAAAAATATAAAAGTATGAGGTTAGACAATGCCACAAAATATTTGTACTTCTAAAGTATGATTTCCATGTAACACCAAAAAGGGGAATTAGATTTCCTTGTAGCACCAATATATATGCACTAGTATTCGGCCTTTAAAGCGATTATCTCAAGCATGACTGCGTATCATTATAATTTCCATTTGAAGTTCCTCAAAATATAGTCGCTGGAGTTCTGTCATAACACTCACATCCAACATCATAATTCGTTGATCAGATTCATTCTTTGCAAGCTCCGCTTTCTCAACTTCAATTCTCAACTTTTATGCTTTCAACCTCATCCTTTCTTCTTTAGCAAGTCTGTCATACTCCATCTTCTCAGCCTGAAGGCGGTAAAACTCTTTCTCTTGAGCCCGTGACTCTTCTAAAAGTGTATACTTCATCTTCTGAGTTGTTTGATTTCCTCGATTTGCTCACTTTCAGCTTTTCGTGATCGTTTTACGGCTTTCCTACCCAGTGGTCTTTCCAATTCAATAACTCATTTTCAATTGCATTTCCAGCCTCGGATGGGGTTTTGGTTGGGGTCGAGGAGGGGGACCATCGTCGTCTTTTGATTTGAGTCATCCTTTGCGTCTCATAAAATCCACTTAGGTTGGTTCTTTAATAGGTTCCAACAATGCTCGAACGGAAAGTTGCATTTTTCTTGTTTATGGTACGTAAACTTCGCTTTATCAAACTTACATTTAAACAAATAAAATACATGTTATAAAAACAAAATAAGTATTTTTTATGTTGGTTTGGACTCTCTTTGCTTTATTGACACTTAACTTACCCATTAAATGCAAACTTAATTTGATTTCATGCCCCAACTTTGAACTGACCCGTCAAGATTAACCCAACATTATAAAATACTCTCAAAACAAGTTAGAGTGTGGGATTTCTACCTTATCATAAATGGTTATGTCACTTGTATTTAATCATTTAACTTGAGCTAGGCACGAACAAAAAGTATTAGTGGCCTTTTGAATGCAAGACCAACGATTTGATAAAAACTTGGTTGACCTTTCATTTGTGGTTTCTTTAGGTTGCTCGCAATATAAATAGATATTTTCCCACAACTGAGAGTATTTTTGATTCGTTCCTTAATGGAAGCAAGGCTATGATTAAGCCATGCAGCGACGACTAACTTGTCTCCTCCAGCAGTGAAGTTCACACCCCTTTTTGATTTCTTAACACTATTTGGATTTGCGGGTAAGGATGGAGAGTCGTCAAGGCTCACAATAGAATTCCCACAAAGAAGGTTGGTGTAGGATACACCTTGGTCTTGTGAATCCATACTCAAAACTACAATAGGATACAAAGATCATTATATTAGTATTAGTAAAGAAATATGGTAATTTATTGATCATATGCATTCATGTATATATGATCAACCCTCATTCATGTATATATGATCAACCCTGCTTTTTTACTCCCATATTAATCCAAGCATAGAACACAAAACTATAAATGTATGTGTTCTCTTATCTATTATAATAGTTTCATTAGTTGACCAGCATTTATAACACATATGGATTGCATAAATGAACACAATTTAATTACCCTAATTATTTCATGTTCTACAAAACTTGCATTCTATGTGGATAATTCCACTATCCGTGCTACTTTGTAACTTGTATTACATGAAGAAAAAAAAGACAACTTGCATACT